>NC_057802.1:310063288-310363288 GCF_018294505.1 Triticum aestivum
GATTGGTCGGGCGCGGCGGCGGGATTCATCCGGTGCCGGGCGGACGCGTCCGGCGCGCGGAGAGAGCGGGGCTAGGGTTTCGGGACCCGGGATTTGGAGGAGGGAGCACATATATATAGCTAGAGGGAGCTAGCAGACTCCAAATGGAGTGCGGTTTTTGCCCACACGATCGTGATCGAACGACCGAGAGCATGGAGGGGACTTAGATGGGTTATTGGGCTGTTTGGAGGGGGGTTTTGCTGCAACACACAAAAGGCCTTTGCGGTTACCCGGTTAACCGTTGGAGCATCAAACGACCTCCAAATGGAACGAAACTTGACAGGTGGTCTACCGGTGGTGTACCAAGGCCACTTGGCAAACTTCGGTCCATTCTGAGAACGTTTAACATCCGCTCACGAAAAGAGACAAGAGGGGTGCGCCGGTGCATGTGGGAGTGTCGGATTGCAAAACGGACAACGGGGAAAATGCTCGGATGCATGAGACGAACACGTATGCAAATGAGATGCGCATGATGACATAATATGAGATGCATGACATGAACAAAATGCGCATGATGACATGATGCGAGAGACAAAACCCAACCACGGAGGGAATATCATAACACATAGCCGAAAATGGCAAGGGTTGGAGTTACAAATATGGGAAGTTACATCCGGGGTGTTACAACACTCCACCACTACGAAAGGATCTCGTCCCGAGATCTAGGACTGAAAGAACTCCGGATATTCTGAACGGAGGTGGTCCTCGCGCTCCCAGGTGGCTTCTCGGTCGGAATGGTGCGACCACTTCACTTTCAGGAATTTGATTGACTTGTTGCGAGTCTTGCGCTCAGTTTCTTCAAGAATAGCAACGGGGTGCTCATGATAGGACAAATCTTCTTGGAGGTCAATCTCTTCGAAGTTGATGGTGCGCTCAGGCGTCTTGAAGCACTTGCGAAGCTATGACACGTGGAACACATCGTGCACGTTCGCGAAGTTGGAGGGAAGCTCAAGTTGATAGGCGAGGTCGCCTTTTTTGCCAATGATCTTGAAAGGACCCACGTATCTAGGGGCAAGCTTCCCTTTGATACCGAAGCGACGAGTGCCTTTCATTGGAGAGACGCGGAGGTAGACATGGTCTCCGATCTCGAAAGCCAAGTCACGGTGCTTACTATCATAGTAACTCTTCTGGCGCGATTGCGCGGCTTTGAGGTTTTCACGGATGACTTTACACATTTCTTCAGCCTCTGTGATTAAGTCATTGCCAAGAAGTTGGCGTTCACCAGTCTCTGACCAATTGAGAGGAGTACGGCACTTTCTGCCATATAGAATCTCGAATGGGGCCTTGCCCGAACTCGCTTAGAAGCTGTTGTTGTAGGAGAACTCGACATATGGGAGACAATCTTCCCATTTCATGCCAAAAGAAATGACACAAGCCCTGAGCATATCTTCAAGGATTTGATTGACTCGCTCGACTTGGCCACTAGTTTGAGGATGGAAAGCTGTGATGAAGCAAATGTTGGTGCCCATGGCCTTCTGGAAGGAGTCCCAGAACTTAGAAGTGAAGATGCTTCCACGATCTGAAGATATCAATTGTGGAATGCCGTGCAAGGAGACAATCCTGGAGGTGTATAGCTCTGCCAACTGAGCTGTTGTGATAGATTCTTTGATTGGAAGGAAATGAGCCACTTTTGTAAGCTTGTCGATGACAACGAAGATAGCATCATTTCCGCGCTTGGACTTAGGAAATCCAGTCACGAAGTCCATTTCGATATGATCAAACTTCCATTCTGGGATAGCAAGAGGTTGGAGGAGACCAGCTGGTCATTGGTGTTCTGCTTTCACCCTTCGACAGACATCACATTCATTCACGAATTGAGCGATTTCTCGCTTCATTCGAGTCCACCAATACGACTGCTTGAGGTCATGGTACATCTTTGTACTTCCAGGATGGAAATAAGAGAATTGTGCGCCTCACTCATAATGACTTTCCTTAGATCACCTTTAGGAACCACAATCCGGTCCTCGAAGAATAAAGTGTCTCGGTCATCAATGCGATAGCACTTGTATTTGGAAAGACCCTTGTGGATACCACGTTTCACCTTCTTCACCATGGTATCCAGGAGTTGTGCCTCACAAATTTGATCTTCCAAAGTAGGAGAGACTAGGAGGTTGGCAAGAAAGCCTTGAAGAACAACTTGGAGATTCAGCTTGCGGAAAGCTTCACAAAGATCCGGTTGGAAAGGCTTGAGAATTAAGCTGTTGCAATAAGCCTTCCTGCTCAAAGCATCTGCAATGACATTGGCCTTGCCTGGAGTATATTCAATACTCGGATTGTACTCTTGAATCATTTCGACCCATCGAGTTTGCCTGAGGTTGAGGTTGGGCTGAGTGAAGATGTACTTGAGACTCTTGTGATTGGTGAATATGTCCACTTTTCTTCCCAACAAGAGATGTCTCTATGTTATTAATGCATGGACAACTGCCGCCAACTCAAGATCGTGAGTGGGATAGTTCTTTTCGTTGGGCTTCAACTGACGAGAGGTATAGGCCACAACTTTCTTCTCTTGCATTAACACAGCACCGAGACCTTGAAGAGAAGCATCACAGAAAACTTCGAATGGCTTGGATTCGTCAGGAGGAGTTAAGACAGGAGCTGTGACGAGTTTCTCTTTGAGAGTGTTGAAAGCAACATCACACTCAGGAGTCTAGACATACTTCACATGCTTCTGGAGGAGGTTGGAAAGAGGCTTTGCAATCTTAGAGAAATTCTCAACGAATCTTCGGCAATAGCTTGCAAGACCAAGAAAACTGCGAAGCTGCTTGACATTCTGAGGAGGTTCCCAATTCACAATTACAGACACCTTCTCGGGATTAACAACGATGCCCTTGGCAGAGATGATATGACCAAGGTAAAGAACTTCATCGAGCCAAAACTCACATTTGGAAAACTTCGCATAGAATTGATATTCTCTGAGCTTGTCGAGCACCAATCGCAAATGTTTGGCATGATCCTTCTTATTCTTGGAGAAGACCAAGATATCATCAAGATACACCAGGACAAATTCATTGGTATAGGGGTTGAAGATGAAATTCATCATTCGAGAGAATGTTGGAGGAGCATTGACAAGGCCGAAAGACATGACAGTATATTCATAAGAACCAAAGCTTGTTCTGAATGCTGTCTTGGGAATATCTTCTTCACGAATGCGAATCTGATGATAACCCATTCGAAGGTCAAGCTTGGAGAATACTTTAGCACCTTTAAGTTGCTCGAATAGCTCATTGATGTTGGGAAGTGGATACGTGTTCTTGATTGTCTTCTTGTTCAATGGACGGTAGTCGACACAAAGTCGGTCCGTGCCATCCTTCTTCTGGACAAAAAGAACACCACAACCCCATGGAGATGAACTCGGTATGATCAGACCCAGACGCTCTTGTTCATCGAGTTGTTTCTTCAATTCTTTCAGCTCCTTGGGTCCAAGCTTGTATGGACGCTTGCAAACGGGTTTCGTGCCTGGCTCAAGATCGATAACGAACTCAACTGGCCGGTGAGGAGGCATACCCGGAAGCTCTTCTGGAAAGACATCTTGATACTCACAAACAACTGGAATTTGAGAGATAGCATCCAACTCGCCCTTCTCATTGAGAGAGAATAACCGAATGGTCTCATCACGAGCGGCATAGATGATAACATCCTCAGAAGAGTGTGTCAATTGAATTTCCCTGGCAGCACAATCAAGTTGAGCCTTGTGCTTAGAAAGCCAGTCCATGCTGAGAATTAGATCAATATCCGAGTCGCCAAGAACAATTGGAGAAGACAGAAATTTATAGTTTCCCATCTTGATGGAAACATCCGGGACACAATTATTAGATGACATTTGCTTACCCGGGGACACAATCTTCAACGGGATAGGAATCTTTTCCGTCACAAACTCATGCTTGGCAACAAAAGGTCTTGAAATGAAAGAAAGAGATGCACCAGTATCAAATAAGACTTTTCAGGAATATCATTAACTGAGAGATTACCCATTATCACATCAGTAGATTCCTCCGCTTGAGCTGCATTCATCATGTTCACCTTTGCAGACTTGGGATTATGCTTGACCACTGCATTGCTGCAAGATCTCACAGGAGGAGGAGGCGGAAGACGCCTTTGGTTGAAGCACTTGTTAGCATAGTGACCTTTCTGCTGACACTTGTTGCAAGTCACCTCTGAGAGTGGACGATGATAAGGAGCATTCGACTTTGGAGCTTGATTCTGAGATTTGTTCTGATAGCCAGGGTTGGGTGGGTAGGAAGATCCATGGCCACCTTTGTTCTTCTGCTGGTAAGGCTGACGAAACAGAGGAGGAGGAGGCAACCAGAACTTCTGTTGCTTAGCAGCCACTAGTGAGGAAGAAGAAGACTGAATTGCGTCCCTGACTCTCTTCTTAGAAGCCTCACACTTGAGCTGAGCAGCCTCTTGCTTCAGTGTCATATTGTAGAAATCATCATACTTGGTCGGCTCAAAAAGCACAAGAGGTAATTGCAGATCTTCTCTGAGGCCACCTCTGAATTGATAGATCATGCTCTTTTCATCAGGAACGTCTTGCTTAGCGAAGCGAGCGAGTTTCTGAAACTAGGTATTGTATTGATGCACGGACATGTTGCCTTGCTTGAGATTGCGGAACTCCTCACGCTTGCTCTCAACAACACTTTGTGGAATGTGGTGAGCTTTGAAGTCTCGACGAAAATCATCCCAGGTAATCACACGACCTCCTCTGGAATATTTGTATTGTTGATACCACTCGGCATCTTGATCCTTGAGTTGAAAAGAAGCGAACTTGACAAAGTCCTCAGGCCTGACATTGCTACATTCAAAATGCTTGTAGATGTCCACGAGCCAATCATCGGCGTCTGTGGCCTCAGCACAGTAGCTGAAAGACTTCGGCTGATTTGCGAGGAACTGGTTGAGGGTAGCGAAATGAGGCCGATTGTTGCCTTGGCCTTGATTTCCTTGATTGCCTTGCCCTTGGGTGCGTTCTTGCAAGAGTTGCAAAATCATCTGAGCATTGGCGTTGGTGGCTTCCATGATAGCTTGCCATGCCTCCGGAGGCGGAGGTGGTGGCGGAGGGTTCGCCTGACTCCCCTCATTGCGTTCCGGATTCTGACGCGTTGGCGGAGCCATCCTGAAGAGGGTGACATCCGTTAGCATCTTGATAGACAAATAGCCAAGTTGAATCAACGGATAGAAATTGCAACATATAGTCTTCACAATAAACATTCGAACGAGGATGAACGAATGAATTCCATAGTAAATCATCACACTTCCATTAAGGTGAGAAGCCACTTGATAAAGGGTTGATGAATAAAATAACAAGGTGCAACTGGAACAAATAAGTGGTAAGGGTTACCCAATCACAAACCAAATATCTGCGGGAAGAAATGCTAAGAGCTACTTGAATCCCACCTATAAACTCCCGAAACTTTCTGGTTATGCAACCTGGTGTTTGGGATACAGGGGACACAAAATATATCACCCAAACTAGCAATCCCTAGATCCAGCTGTATCCATCCATCAACACATAACCAAGAAACCTTCGGAAATCGTGTACCTCAACCTTCGAAAAGCATCCATTATACGAGTTATGGCAATAATCCCGAACTCCCGCCCCAGTACTGGGTGGCGTCGAGGTGATCTCACCAACAACTGCATAAAAGAGATTTTCGATGTCGGCGAAACTCAGGTATTCCAGAACTGCGACGATAAAATTGTGACGACAACACCTCGGAGCTCAACTCCCCGGGACACTGCCACAACCCCTAAATGTCAGGAGGCACCAAGAACAATGTTCTCGTCACAAAACCATCGGAATGATTCCAAGATACCCGCGTGATCCTAAAAATTTTTTAGTGAAATTTGAGGAGAGAAGAGTCAAAACTTCTACGTCAGGAGGCCTCACCAGAGTGACGAAGGGACTGAGGAGTAAAAAGAATCCTACTCTCCGATATATATAATCCTAAGACTCAAAATATTTTTTTTCTAGACTCAACAACGCCAGCGATTCGATCAAGCAGGGGGCTCCTAAGTCGGGGATGGCTCTGATTACCAACTTGTAACGCCCACGATGCGGCTATATCTCCCACGTGTCGAGGCACGACTTAGAGGCATAACCGCACTTTAGGTATTGTCGCAAGAAGGGTCATCTTCACACAATCCCATGTAATGAACAAGAATGGGATAACGAGAGTTGGCTTACAATCGCCACTTCACACAATACATAAATAAATTTATACATCATCCAAAATCCACACATAGACCGACTGCGGTCAAATCCAAAAGAAAATAAGATAACCCCAAATGCTAGATCCCCGATCGACCCAACTGGGCTTCACTACTGATCATCTGGAAATGAAACATAGTAACAACCACGTTCCTCGTCGAACTCCCACTTGAGCTCGGTTGCGTCACCTGCACTGGTATCGTCGGCACCTGCAACTGTTTTGGTAGAATCTGTGAGTCACGAGGACTCAGCAATCTCACACCCGCGAGATCAAGACTATTTAAGCTTATAGGAAAGGATGGTGTAATGAGGTGGAGCTGCAGCAGGCACTAAGCATATATGGTGGCTAACAAACGCAAAAGAGAGCGAGAAGAGAAGCAACGCAACGGTCGCGAAGCTAAAAATGATCAAGAAGTGATCCTGAAACTACTTACGTTCAAGCATAACTCAAACCTTGTTCCCGGACTTCGCCGAAAAGAGAACATCACGGCTACACACACGGTTGATGTATTTTAATTAAGTCAAGTGTCAAGTTCTCTACAATCGGACATTAACAAATTCCCATCTGCCTCATAACCAAGGGCACGGCTTTTGAAAGATAATACCCTACAGGGGTGTCCCAACTTAGCCCATTATATGCTCTCACGGTCAACGAAGGGTAAACCTTCTCCCGGGAAGACCCGATCAGTCTCAGAATCCCGGTTTACAAGACATTTCGACAATGGTAAAACAAGACCAGCAAAGCCGCCCGATGTGCCGACAAATCCCGATAGGAGCTGCACATATCTAGTTCTCAGGGCACACCAAATGAACACTATGTACAACTAAAACCAGCCCTTGAGTTTCCCCGAGGTGGCGCTGCAAGTGGCTCTCGTTTGGACCAGCACTCAGAGGAACACTGGCCTGGGGGTTTAAATAAAGATGACCCTCGGGCTCGCGAAAACCCAAGGGAAAAAGGCTTAGGTAGGCAAATGTTAAAACCAAGGTTGGGCCTTGCTAGAGGAGTTTTATTCAAGGCGAACTGCCAAGGGGGTCCCATAAATCACCCAACCGCGTAAGGAACGCAAACTCAAGGAACATAATACCGGTATGACGGAAACTAGGGCGGCAAGAGTGGAACATAACACCAGGCATAAGGCCGAGCCTTCCACCCTTTACCAAATATATAGATGCATTAATTAAATAAGAGATATTGTGATATCCCAAAATAACCATGTTCCAAAATGGAACCAACTTCAACTTCAGCTGCAACTAGCAACGCTATCAGAAGGGCTGAGCAAAAGCGGTAACTTAGCCAAACAACGGTTTGCTAGGAAAGGATGGTTAGAGCTTGACATGGCAATATGGGAGGCATGATATAGCAAGTGGTAGGTAGCGCAGCATAGCAATAGAACGAACAACTAGCAAAGTAAAGATAGAAGTGATTTCGAGGGTATGGTCATCTTGCCTGCAAGGTTCTCAGAGTTGTCGAAAGCTTGATCCTCGTAAGCGTACTCAATAGGTTCCTCGTTCACGAACTCGTGTCCCGGCTCTACCCACAGCAAGAACACAAGAAATGGAACCACAATCAATCACGGGAAATGCACAAGCAACATGATGCAATACATGCATGATATGCGAGATGTGATATGCGATGCATATGCGTGCTCCGGAAGAAAAAGGATGAACAAGGCAGTAAATTGGCAAACCAAGTATGCCACTGGAAATATGAGATGATTTCGGTCGAAATCGATATAAAGATCACCGGAAACGGATGCACGGTTTGCAAATGGCAAGCAAAACAAAAATGACACGATTCTGCGATTAACAGCATGATAGCACTTAGAATACATCAAGTAACTATGCTACAGCACCCCAACATAGCAACAAAGTATATGTAAGTAATCTACAGGAGATGCTTGACAAAAGATGAACACTGAGCTACGACTAGATTACACTATAACATGTTCAAACAAGCATGGCAAAAGCGCAAAAGATATCAGCTTCACAGACAGTGAGAAGACTGAACATGGCTGAAACAGCATCAGGTAGCAATGTTCAGAGCAAGAAATCAACATGCTACAAGAATTTAACATAGCAAAACAAGGCATGGCATGAATCTACTAAATGCATAGAACAAAAGTCTTTTACTGACCATGAGCCAAAAAGGACCAGAAGATACGAGGGCACCTATGTAAACATAGCAAGTTTCGTCAACAGGTTCCAGACTTGGCAGAAAACAGAACATGGCATTAACAGAATTATGAAGGCATCTTGGTGAGCTTGATTCACTCATCACAAAGCAATGCATGACAAAACAAGCATACCTACAGCAAGATGGCATATTTTTTAAGCTAACCATGGCAAGAGCAAGTTCATATCATATATGGATCAACTACAACAACCTTGGCAAAATTGAATATCATGTTAACATTCTGCCAGAAATATTTTATAGCAAACGTAGAGCAATATTTGGACATGCTAGGGCACTTCATAATTGCAACCAGGGCCATGGATGGATAGAGCACAACTATATCTACAAAACATCCTTACTGAACATGCCGAAAAGAAGCATGGATCTCACTGTAGACACATGGATACATGGCAAAAAAATAACAGCAGTAACAGACTTGGCAAAAATTCTAAGTTCCTGGAAACAGAAACATCACGAGGCCTAGTTTGTATGCTTGTGCTAGTGACCACAAAGATCACACAAATACATGGCATACACCTCTATAAAGATGGTATGGCATAGATCAAAACGCATCTAGAGCTCATGCTCATAAGATGCACAGATCAATTGCAACAAAAATAACAAATCACCAAGTACTGATAGGTAACAGCAGTAAACAGCACATAGCACTCTTGCACCAGAGATTTGGGCATCAAGATGAACTCAAACGAGCACGGAACAATGGAACAAAATGAAGAGTATCTCATGATGAACATTTCGATATATCATGCGCATGAAACGGAGTAGTATGCAAAGACTTATGAGGTGATGAACAGGGCTCCAGAATATGAGTAAATCGGGAGTTAGCAGAAATCGAAGGGAGGGGAAAGTCAACTTTCCCAGATCTGGAGGGATTCGTCGGCGCGGTTTACGAGGACGGCCGGGGCTCGTCGCCGGAGCTGGAGGAGAGGGAGACGACGGCCGGCGGACGGGCGGCGGGGTGCCGGAGCTCGCCGGAGACGACGACGGGGCGGCGAGGGCGCGGGAGGCGGCGACCGGGCGCGGGCGGCGCTAGAAGCGGACGCGCGGGCGGGGCGCATGGGCTCGGGGCTGGCCGTGGGCCTCGCGGGCCGGCGGGCGGAGGAACGTGGCGGCGCGCCACGTGTCGCCCCCCGATTGGTCGGGTGCGGCGGCGGGATTTGTCCGGCGCCGGGCGGACGCGTCCGGCGCGCGGAGGGAGCGGGGCTAGGGTTTCGGGACCCGGGATTTGGAGGAGGGAGCACATATTTATAGCTAGAGGGAGCTAGGAGACTCCAAATGGAGTGCGGTTTTCGCTCACACGATCGTGATCGAACGACCGAGAACATGGAGGGGATTTAGATGGGTTATTGGGCTGTTTGGTGGGGGGTTTTGCTGCAACACACAAAAGGCCTTTGCGGTTACCCGGTTAACCGTTGGAGCATCAAACGACCTCCAAATGGAACGAAACTTGACAGGTGGTCTACCGGTGGTGTACCAAGGCCACTTCGCAAACTTCGGTCCATTCCGAGTACGTTTAACACCCGCTCACGAAAAGAGACAAGAGGGGTGCGCCGGTGCATGTGGGAGTGTCGGATTGCAAAACGGACAACGGGGAAAATGCTCGGATGCATGAGACGAACACGTATGCAAATGAGATGCACATGATGACATGATATGAGATGCATGACATGAACAAAATGCAAAACGAGAGACAAAACCCAACCACGGAGGGAATATCATAACACATAGCCGGAAATGGCAAGGGTTGGAGTTACAAATATGGAAAGTTACATCTGGGGTGTTACAGTTCCGTGCGTTTGGGCGTGCCGACCTGACTCCCCTCCTCTCTCACGTCGCTCTCCCTCCTCTGCCACCTCTTGAAGCGTCCTTGCCGGTGCTAGCAGCCATGCGCCCACGGGTACACTGTGCGCCTGCTTCTTTAGCACCAAAGAGGAAACAAGGACGCTGCGCGCCCTGGCGCCTGCCTGGTGTCGATCATCATGGCCCACGTCACGAGAGCCTTGTGAGGTTTGCCCCGCCTTGATATCTCCGCTCCTCATGAGCCTGCCTGGCTAGGCCCCTCCTGAGGAGGTCTTGCATCGTCCGCCTCGTGAGGATTGGCCCCTCGCGAAGGTCTTGATTGCCTTATTGATGAAGATGGGTCGTACGGCCCGCTAGCTTAGCCACGCCGTGGGCCGCAGGCAGGCAAGTCTGGGGACCCCCGTTCCCAGAACGCAGACAGTATCCCCCAGGCCCAAGGCACGCTCGGGCTTGGCTTCGAGGCGAAGCCAAGGGTCAAGTACGGAGCACCGCAGGCCCCAAAAGCCGGTGGCCTCGGTTGACGCGTGGAGTTGATTGGACATGGGCGTCGCCGCTTCCCCACGCTGCCTCGGCAACTGCTCGACTTGACAAGTCCCTACTACATGCAAGGAAAACCATCATTACCTGTGATTGTGGGAGGCGCCGGTTGACCTGCTTCCACTATAAATGGGGAGGGAGGGGCGGAGCCCCCATCGTCCATATCTTCCCGGTTCACTTGCTTCTTCCTCCTTGCTTCTCCGCTTGCAACAATGGTGCCCATACGAAGGTTTTCCACGAACGATAAAGGAAAGGCTGCCCGCGACGATCTGGGGCCACTCCCGCCGAAGAAGAGGTCGGTCCATCGCCGCGATGAAATGGCGATGCAGGTGGTGACGAGGCCTTGGTGCGAGCGGCCTCCCCCTGGGTACCCGCTACCTGTGTACGCCCGAGCCGAGGGCTCAGGAGGGCAGAGCGACGAGCGGCGCCGCCCGCGCCGAGCCGGTGGTTGTCGTGCGGTGGCAACGCATGCGGTCGCTCCGGGAGTCCACGCTGCGGACTCCTCGCGCGAGCTCGTGCTATGGATGCCGATGCCCCCAAGATCTTGGATCCGCTTCTCGTGGTTCTTCTCCGACGTGATGCCGCCGAGAGGGCCCCTCGAGCTTTGGTTGCAGCACGCCGACTGCGACGCTCCGGCGACCGGAGCAGAGATCGAAGCGGTCCCCGCCGACAAGATCTTCATGACCCGCAGCTGGGGCGAGGTTGCGTTTGCCGTGCGAGGGGTGCCCTTGCGATCCACTTCGAGTACGACGGCACTACCACACTCTTCTTCAAGGTCTTCGATGCGGAGGGCCGCCGCCTGGAGTGTTGCCCTGGAGGGGAGCGTCAGGCTGACACGCGCTCCGCTCGTGGCTATTCCAGCAGCAGCAGCCCCTGGGAGTCCAGTAGCTCTCCTGATCCTTACGAGACTCCGGAGACGAGCGACGACAGCTATGTGCCCCCGAGCTCTCGCCGGGCTCGGAACAGGGCTGCAGCGTCCAGCCGCCGCCGCCGCCGATCTGCATGAGGTTGGCACCGGCCCCCCGTGGCCCACTGTTGATGATGGCGTCCGCCATGGGGGGCGTAGATAGGATTCCTCTTAGTTCTCATTTCCGTTTCCTGCGGAGAATCATGAGGTACCCCGTGGGGGTGTGTAAGGATCCGTGATGCCCTTTTGTGTATATCTTCCTTATTATGAAAATTTGCGAGCGCATGTCCTGTCAAGGCTCGGTCTCCCCTTTCCAACCCCGCGATAGCTTGTTGCTCTACGCTGACAGGTCCTAGTCCCCAGGCAGGCTACAGCCGTCGCTGGTATGCCAAGTCGCGTGCCGTTGTCAAGGCCAGGAGGTGTGCGGCCTGAGGTCCGGTAAGAGCCCCTGAGGCGCGATGCTCAGGAGGTCCCCTTTAGCACTCAAGCAGCTACAGCAAGATAAGAAAGGGAGGCGACGTGTCCGCGGTAGAGCTGCGATGACCGCGACCCTAAGGTTCCAACGATTAGCCGATCCGAGCGCGAGACTTATCTCAGTGGCGCGAGGTCGATTCTTCGCGATGTGCGAGGCCTGTGCGCAGATCCCCGCAGCGTAGCTAGGTTAGGACCGCACGAGTCTTCCCCTCCCCATGCTCTCCTTAGTGCTCTATGTCCTCAGGTCCCGGCCCTCGAGCGAGCTCAGCCGCCACTGGTATTCCAGGTCGCGATGCCGTGGTCAAGGCCAGGGGTGAGGGCTGGAGAGCCAATAAGAGCTCCTGAGTCGCGATGCTCAGGAGCCCCCCTTTTAACGCACAAGCGAATTGCATGAAGGAGAAGGAAGCTCGGGGTGCCGCCCACTGTCTTCTTCATGAGGTTCCTGCAATCCATCACAAAAGGAGACACAGTTTTGCCGTTATGGTTGCGAGCCTGCCGCTGGTCGCTTGGTGAGGAGACGAATGCACGGAGGGCCTGGTGAGGTGACGTGCGTGACGCGTGCCGCGAGCCAGAGCTCGACCGCTCAGGTTTGTCGACGTGGCAGGGACGGACCCATGGACCAGCGTCGTGCTAGTGTGAGGAGGCCCCGTGGGGGCGACGACCAAGCAGGTAGCAATCAGGCAGGTTAAGCATGGAAGGCAAACCAGCTTAAGTAAATGCAGAAAGATACATGCCACTAGGTCAGGCCCGAGCGGCTTAGGGATGATGCAGCCCGAGGGGCGCCCCCAGCAAGGTAAGCTAAAGACATAAGCAAAGGATACACGCCACAGGGACGGACCCACGCGGCCTGGGAATAATGCAGCCCGAGGGCGCTCCCAGCTAAATGAACTTGGAAAATGTTACCTGGTTCTGTCGATGAAGAAGAGTTGGTGCAGCTGAAGGCGTGCGTCGAAGGAATGGCTCCTCACGAGCCACCGGGGCCCTGAGCCTCGGGAGGCTCTGGGGGCTCAGGTGGTTCCCTGAGGACCATCTCCATCTCCGCCAGGACGGCGTGGTGCCTGGCCTCCTGAGCCTCCATGATGCGCCGCATGTTGCGCTGATAGGCTGACGACACGTTCGGCAGGCCAAGGGGCATGCGAACGTAGCTGTGCGGTGGACCCTCGCAGCGCCCCACGCGCGAAGGCCAGAAGAGCTCCTGTGATGCGGCCCTGTTGAGCCCTGGGACGTCGATGCAGACACACAGCCCGGCATCCTCGCCTGGATGGGGGGCTGTGCCTCGTGAGCGGCGGTCGTCGCGCATGACCCTTGCGTCTTGCAGTTCTTGATGGTCTTGATGACGAACTCCTGAGCGGTGGGCGCTCCCATTCCTGTGATCTCCTGAGGGAAACGTGCCACGACGCACGCCTCCAAGTGGTGCCCAAGCGCCTCCCTCGTGATGTGGGCAAGTTCCAAGGCCTTCCAGAAGAAAGCCCCCGAGCCCTGCCCGAGGAGGGCACCGGGCGCGCCTTCCTATGCGATGGAGGGAGGCGCCCCTGGAGCGGGCGCTGATCCTGACGAGGTTCCAGCTGTGATGCCACCCTCCTGAGGCCCGGCATGGCGCAGCTGCTTCTTCTTGGGGATGGCCTCCGGAGGGCCCTCACTTCTGCTGTCGGGGTCGTCGATTGCTGCAGCTTGGAAGGTGCGCTCGAGGGAGCACACCGCATCTCTTTCTTCACATGGTACCGTGATGATTCCGCCGCTTCCTGGCATCTTGAGAACGTTGTAGCCGTGGTGGGTAACGGCCATGAACTTGGCCAGGGTTGGAAATGTCCTTCGCGAATGGCTCTCAGCTCTTGACATTCGCTGGTGTTGTGGGTGTTCAGATTGTGGAAGGAGCGGAATGGTCGGCTGCCCTTGGATGACTCGGGCTGGTCTCTGCCCCGCTTGGTGTCCGGCTCCTCTGCGAGCACAGCTGCCTCCTTGCGCTTCACGTCCTTGGCCTTGGCCTTCTTCTCCTCTGCACCCGCAGCTGGCAGCTCGAGGAGGGAAAGGCGCCCCTCCTCAGCTCTTGCGCACTTGGTTGCCAGGTTAAACAGCTCCTGAGATGTGCACAGTTCCTCGTGGATAGCGAGCTCCTCCTTCATCTTGACGTCACAGACGCCGTCAGAGAACGCGGAGATGATGGCCTCGTCCGTGACCTTGGGGATCTTGAGGCGAGTGTTGTTGAAGCACTGGATGTACTTCTGGAGGGTCTCCCCAGTTGTTGCTTGATGCGGCGCAGGTCACCCGCGGCTGGCAGGCGGTCGCGGGTGCCTTGGAAGTTGGCGACGAAGCAGTCGTGCATCCCATCCCAGGAGGAGATCGAGCCGTGCTACAGGTTCAGGAGCCAGGAGCGGGCACCATCCTTGAGAGCCATCGGAAACCAGTTCGCCATGACCTTCTCGTCGCCGTTGGCCGCTTCGATGCTCAGCTCGTAGAGCTGTAGGAACTCCACGGGGTCGAAGGTGTCGTCGTAGCGGGGAGGCAGATCCGGCTTGAACTTGCCTGGCCAGGCGACGCTATGCAGCTCGGGGGTGAAGGCGCGGCAGCCGGCCGTGGTTGCCGGGCCCGCCTCGAAGGTGGAGCTTGGTCTTGGTGGGGCCCGCGTGCTGCTACCGCAGGTAGCGCGCGGTCTTGGCGAGGTGGCGTGGGGAGCGCAGGCGCAGCTTCCCGCGACCGAGGAATTTCTTGGCAGCTTCTCTCTTCGCGCGCGGGCACCGGGCGTGGTGGATCACGCCGTGGGGCCGCGCGCCTTGGTGCCAAGGCACCGCCTTGGGGCAGAGGTGGTGGAGGCGCTCCATGAGCCTCATCGCCCATGGCTGGCGGAGGGCGAGGCAGAGAGTGGGACGGCGCCGGGGAGCCCCCTGCGGCGCGGACGAGTTCGGCGACGCGGTCGAGCCAGTCCTCGTAGAGGTCGTCGAACGGGCGGTAGTGCAGGAGCTCGTTCGCCATGAGGAGCGTGGCATGCGCGTCCATGGGAGTGCGACCTGCATGGGATGAGGAACCGGCCGGGGTCAGCGATGGAGTGGCGGTGCGGTCGTCCTGCCGCACCGATGGGTGCAGCGAGGACGCTTGCTACTCGTTCCCCGCCAGACCGGTGGCGGTGTTGGCGGCGGGAGACGGAGAACGACGAGGTGGCCCGCCGACGGGAGCCGTCTGAGCAACGCGGGCGGTGAGGGCAGCTCGGCGCTCAGCTCGAGCGCGGCGAGTGTCCGCCATGGAAACCTCGGAGCGACGGATCGACGAAAGGGAAGCTACAGCGCACCCCTACCTGGCGCGCCAAATGTCGGATCTCGGGTTCCGGCAAAACCCTTAAGGTTCGAACTCTGGGGTGCGCGTGAAGTTCTTTCCCTCCTACCGATCCATGCTACCTCTTGAGCACTGCGTTGGTTTTCCCTTGAAGAGGAAAGGGTGATGCAGCAAAGTAGCGTAAGTATTTCCCTCAGTTTTTGAGAACCAAGGTATCAATCCAATAGGAGGCTACACGCAAGTCCCTCGCACCTACACAAAACAAATAAATCCTCGCAACCAACGCGATAAGGGATTGTCAATCCCTACACGGTCACTTACGAGGGTGAGATCTGATAGATATGATAGGGTAATATTTTTGGTATTTTTATGATAAAGATGCAAAGTAAAATAAAAGCAAAGTAAAAAGCAACGGAAATAACTAAGTGTTGGAAGATTAATATGATGAAGATAGACCCGGGGGCCATAGGTTTCACTAGTGGTTTCTCTCAAGAGCATAAGTATTTTACGGTGGGTGAACAAATTACTATTGAGCAATTGACAGAATTGAGCATAGTTATGAGAATATCTAGGTATGATCATGTTTATAGGCATCACGTCCGAGACAAGTAGACCGACTCCTGCCTGCATCTACTACTATTACTCCACACATCGACCGCTATCCAGCATGCATCTAGAGTATTAAGTTCATAAGAACAGAGTAACGCTTTAAGCAAGATGACATGATGTAGAGGGATAAATTCATGCAATATGATTAAAAAAACCCATCTTCTTATCCTCGATGGCAACAATACAATACGTGCCTTGCTGCCCCTACTGTCACTAGGAAAGGACACCGCAAGATTGAACCCAAAGCTAAGCACTTCTCCCATTGCAAGAAAGATCAATCTAGTAGGCCAAACCAAACTTATAATTCGAAGAGACTTGCAAAGATAACCAATCAACGGGCTATGGAGATGCCCATCAATTGATGTTAATGCGAGGAGTAGGGATTGCCATGCAACGGATGCACTAGAGCTATAAGTGTATGAAAGATCAAAAAGAAACTAAGTGGGTGTGCATCCAACTTGCTTGCTCACGAAGACCTCGGGCATTTGAGGAAGCCCATCATTGGAATATACAAGCCAAGTTCTATAATGAAATTTCCCACTAGTATATGAAAGTGACAAAATGAGAGACTCTCTATTATGAAGATCATGGTGCTACTTTGAAGCACAAGTGTGGTAAAAGGATAGTAACATTGTCCCTTCTCTCATTTTCTCTCTTTTTTTATTTGGGCCTTTTCTCTCTTTTTTATGGCCTGTTTTTTTTTAGTCCGGAGTCTCATCCCGACTTGTGGGGGAATCATAGTCTCCATCATCCTTTCCTCACTTGGGACAATGCTCTAATAATGATGATCATCACACTTTTATTTACTTACAACTCAATACTTAGAACAAAATATGACTCTATATGAATGCCTCCGGCGGTGTACCGGGATATGCAATGAATCAAGAGCGACATGTATGAAAGAATTATGAACGGTGGCTTTGCCACAAATACAATGTCAACTACATGATCATGCAAAGCAATATGACAATGATGGAGTATGCCATGATAAATGAAACGGTGGAAAGTTGCATGGCAATATATCTCGGAATGGCTATGGAAATGCCATGATAGGTAGGTATGGTGGCTGTTTTGAGGAAGATATAAGGAAGTTTATGTGTGATAGAGTGTATCATATCACGGGGTTTGGATGCACCGGTGAAGTTTGCACCAACTCTCAAGGTGAGAAAGGGCAATGTGCGGTGCCGAAGAGGCTAGAAAATTGCAGAAAGGTAAGTGTGCGTATAATCCATGGACTCACATTAGTCATAAAGAACTCATATACTTATTGCAAAAATTTATTAGCCCTCGAAGCAAAGTACTACTACGCATGCTCCTAGGGGAAGGGTTGGTAGGAGTTAACCATCGCGCGATCCCGACCGCCACACAAAGGAAGACAATCAACAAATACTTCATGCTCCGACTTCGTTACATAACGGTTCACCTTACGTGCATGCTACGGGAATCACAAACTCCAACACATGTATTTTTCAATTCCACAATTACTAAACTAGCACAACTATGATATTACCACCTTTATATCTCAAAACAATTATCAAGCATCAAATTTCTCATGATATTAATTAAAGCAAATTGCCATGCTATTTTAAGACTCTCAAAATAATATAAGTGAAGCATGAGAGATCAATAGTTTCTATAAAAAAAAATCCACCACCGTGCTCTAAAAGATATAAGTGAAGTACTAGAGCAAAAACTATATAACTCAAAAGATATAAGTGAAGCACATAGAGTATTCTAATAATTTCTGAATCATGTGTGTCTCTCTCAAAAGATGTGTACAGCAAGGATGATTGTGGTAAACTAAAAGACTCAAATCATACAAGACGCTCCAAGCAAAACACATATCATGTGGTGAATAAAAATATAGCTCCAAGTAAAGTTACCGATGGAAGTAGACGAAAGAGGGGATGCCTTCCGTGGCATCCCCAAGCTTTGGATTTTTGGTGTCCTTATATTATCTTGGGGGTGCCATGGGCATCCCCAAGCTTAGGCTCTTGCCACTCCTTGTTCCATAATCCATCAAATCTTTCACCCAAAACTTGAAAACTTCACAACACAAAACTTAGCAGAAAATCTCATGAGCTCCGTTAGCGAAAGAAAACAAAAGACCACTTCAAGGTACTGTAATGAACCCATTCTTTATTTATATTGGTGTTAAAACTACTGTATTACAACTTCTCTATGGTTTATAAACTCCTTTACTAGCCATAGATTCATCAAATAAGCAAACAACACACGAAAAACAGAATCTGTCAAAAACAGAACAGTCTGTAGTAATCTGTAACTAACGCAAACTTCTCGAACTCCAAAAAATCAGCACAAATAGGACGACCTAGAAATTTTGTTTATTGATCAGCAGCAATTGGAATCAATATTTTATCACGTTCTGGTGATTTTTAACAATTATTTTCGTGAACAGAAAGTTTCTGGAATTTTCTGCAAGATCAAATAACTATCATTCAAGAAGATCCTATAGGTTTAACTTGGAACAAACACTAATTAAAACATAAAAACACATCTAACCAGAGGCTAGAACAAATATTTATTCCTAAACAGAAGCAAAAAGCAAAAAAACTAAAGATAAAATTGGGTTGCCTCCCAACAAGCGCTATCGTTTAACGCCCCTAGCTAGGCATAAAAGCAAGGATAGATCTAGGTATTGCCATCTTTGGTGGGCAATCCATAAGTGGCTATCATGATAGATTCATATGGTAATTTTATTTTCTTCCTAGGGAAGTGTTCCATGCCTTTTTTAATGGAAATTGGAATCTAATATTCCCTTCCTTCATATCAATAATTGCACCAATCGTTCTAAGGAAAGGTCTACCAAGAATAATAGGACATGAAGGATTGCAATCAATATCAAGAACGATAAAATCTACGGGCACATAGTTCCTATTTGCAAAAATAAGAACATCATTAATTCTTCCCATAGGTTTCTTAATGGTGGAATCCGCAAGGTGCAAATTTAAAGAGCAATCATCAAAATCACGGAAACCTAGCAAATCGCACAAAGTTTTTGGAATCGTGGAAACACTAGCACCCAAATCACACAAAGCATAGCATTCATGATCTTTAATATTAATTTTAATAGTAGGTTCCCACTCATCATAAAGTTTTCTAGGGATAGAGACTTCCAACTCAAGTTTTTCTTCATAAGATTGCATCAAAGCATCAACGATATGTTTGGTAAAAGCTTTATTTTGACTATAAGCATGAGGAGAATTTAGCACGGATTGCAACAAGGAAATACAAGCTATCAAAGAGAAATTATCATAATTAAATTCCTTGAAATCCAAAATAGTGGGTCCATTAACATCTAATGTTTTGATTTCTTCAATCCCACTTTTATCAATTTTAGCATCAAGATCTAAAAACTCCGAATTTTTTGAACGCCTTCTAGGTAAAGGTGCATCATATTCAGTCCCATCATTACCAAGATTCATATTGCAAAACAAAGATTTAATAGGGGGCACATCAATAACTTTTAGATCTTCATCTTTATTTTCATAGAAATTAGAAGAACACGCTTTCATAAAGCAATCTTTCCTAGCACGCATCCTAGCGGTTCTTTCTTTGCACTCATCAATGGAAATTCTCATGGCTTTGAGAGACTCATTGATATCATGCTTAGGAGGAATAGATCTCAGTTTCAAAGAATCAACATCAAGAGAAATTCTATCAATGTTCCGAGCCAATTCATCAACTTTAAGCAATTTTTCTTCAAGCAAGGCATTGAAATTCTTTTGCGAATTCATAAATTCCTTAACACTACTCTCAAATTCAGAGGGCATCTTATTAAAATTTCCATAAGAATTGTTGTAGGAATTACCATAATTGTTAGAGGAATTGCTAGGATAAGGCCTAGGATTAAAGTTTCCTCTATACGCGTTGTTACCAAAATTATTCCTACCAACAAAATTCACATCCATAGATTCATTATTATTCTCAATCAAAGTAGACAAAGGCATATCATTAGGATCAGAAGAAACACTTTTACTAGCAAATAATTTCATAAGTTCATCCATCTTTCCACTCAAAACATTAATTTCTTCTATCGCATGCACTTTTTTATTAGTAGATCTTTTAGTGTGCCATTGAGAATAATTGACCATAATATTATCTAGGAGTTTAGTAGCTTCTCCTAAAGTGATTTCCATAAAAGTGCCTCCCGCGGCCGAATCTAAAAGATTTCTAGAAGCAAAATTCGATCCGGCATAAAAAATTTGTATAATCATCCACAAATCCAAACCATGAGTAGGGCAATTACGTATCATTAATTTCATCCTCTCCCAAGCTTGTGCAACATGTTCATGATCAAGTTGCTTAAAATTCATAATATCGTTTCTAAGAGAGATAATCTTAGCGGGAGGAAAATACTTAGAGATAAAAGCATCTTTGCACTTATTCCAAGAATCAATACTATTTTTAGGCAAAGACGAAAACCAAGCTTTAGCACGATCTCTAAGCAAAAAAGGAAATAGCTTCAATTTAACAATATCATTGTCAACATCTTTCTTCTTTTGCATATCACACAAATCAACGAAGCTATTTAGATGAGTAGCGGCATCTTCACTAGGAAGGCCAGCGAATTGATCTTTCATGACAAGATTCAACAAAGCAGCATTGATTTCACAAGATTCAGTATCGGTAAGAGGAGCAATCGGAGTACTAAGGAAATCATTATTGTTGGTATTGGTAAAGTCACATAATTTGGTATTATCTTGAGCCATCGTGACAAACAAGCAATCCAACACACGAGCAAACAAGAGACGGGCAAAAAGAGGAAAACGGAAAAGAGAGGGCGAATAAAACGGCAAGGGTGAAGTGGGGGAGAGGAAAACGAGAGGCAAATGGCAAATAATGTAATACGAGAGATAAGGGTTTGTGATGGGTACTTGGTATGTTGACTTTTGCGTAGACCTCCCCGGCAATGGCGCCAGAAATCCTTCTTGCTACCTCTTGAGCACTGCGTTGGTTTTCCCTTGAAGAGGAAAGGGTGATGCAGCAAAGTAGCGTAAGTATTTCCTTCAGTTTTTGAGAACCAAGGTATCAATCCAGTAGGAGGCTACACGCAAGTCCCTCGCACCTACACAAAACAAATAAATCCTCGCAACCAACGCGATAAGGGGTTGTCAATCCCTACACGGTCACTTACGAGAGTGAGATCTGATAGATATGATAGGATAATATTTTTGGTATTTTTATGATAAAGATGCAAAGTAAAATAAAAGCAAAGTAAAAAGCAACGGAAATAACTAAGTGTTGGAAGATTAATATGATGAAGATAGACCCGGGGTCCATAGGTTTCACTAGTGGCTTCTCTGAAGAGCATAAGTATTTTACGGTGGGTGAACAAATTACTGTTGAGCAATTGACAGAATTGAGCATAGTTATGAGAATATCTAGGTATGATCATGTATATAGGCATCACGTCCGAGACAAGTAGACCGACTCCTACCTGCATCTACTACTATTACTCCACACATCGACCGCTATCCAGCATGCATCTAGAGTATTAAGTTCATAAGAACAGAGTAACGCTTTAAGCAAGATGACATGATGTAGAGGGATAAATTCATGCAATATGATAAAAAAAACCCATCTTGTTATCCTCGATGGCAACAATACAATACATGCCTTGCTGCCCCTACTGTCACTGGGAAAGGACACCGCAAGATTGAACCCAAAGCTAAGCACTTCTCCCATTGCAAGAAAGATCAATCTAGTAGGCCAAACCAAACTGATAATTCGAAGAGACTTGCAAAGATAACCAATCATACATAAAAGAATTCAGAAGATTCAAATATTGTTCTTAGATAAACTTGATCATAAACCCACAATTCATCGGTCTCAACAAACACACCGCAAAAGAAGATTACATCGAATAGATCTCCACGAGAGAGGGGGAGAACATTGTATTGAGATCCAAAAAGAGAGAAGAAGCCATCTAGCTAATAACTATGGACCCAAAGGTCTGAGGTAAACTACTCACACTTCATCGGAGAGGCTATGGTGTTGATGTAGAAGCCCTCCGTGATGGATACCCCCTCCGGCGGAGCTCCGGAACAGGCCCCAAGATGGGATCTCGTGGGTACAAAAGGTTGCGGCGGTGGAATTAGGTTTTTGGCTCCGTATCTGATCGTTTGGGGGTACGTAGGTATATATAGGAGGAAGGAGTATGTCGGTGGAGCAACATGGGGCCCACGAGGGTGGAGGGCGTGCCCAGGGGGGTAGGCGCGCCCCCCTACCTCGTGGCCTCCTGGTGGCTTTCTTGACGTAGGGTCCAAGTCTCCTGGATCATGTTCGTTCCAAAAATCACGTTCCCGAAGGTTTCATTCCGTTTGGACTCCGTTTGATATTCTTTTTCTGCGAAACTCTGAAATAGGCAAAAAAACAGCAATTCTGGGCTGGGCCTCCGGTTAATAGGTTAGTCCCAAAAATAATATAAAAGTGAATAATAAAGCCCAATAATGTCCAAAACAGAAGATAATATAGCATGAAGCAATCAAAAATTATAGATACGTTGGAGACGTATCAATCCACGCCCTAGCTAGCTAAGATCTCACAGACGAACTCGACGAACTCGCAACACAGAAAGACATGAGATTTATACTGGTTCGGGCCACCGATGTGGTGTAATACCCTTCTCTAGTGTGTGGTGGTGGATTGCCTCTTGGGCTGATGATGAGCAGTACAAGGGGAAGAACAGCCTCCTGAGGTTGAGGTGTTCTTGTGCTTGGTGAACTTGTGCGGTGTGAGCGCGACTTCTTCCTCTCTTACTGTGGTGGCTAGCTCTACTTATATAGGCCTTGGTCCTCTCCCCAAATATTGAGCGGGAAGGGAGCCAACAACAGCGGGCAAATTTGAAAGGGGGCAGCTAGTACAAGCTATCCTGACAAAAGCGGTCTTCGCCTGCAAAAGGCTCTGGTGATGACGCTGTCTTGGGCTCCATGGTGACCTCAGTCTTGCCGTCCTGCTGGTCTTGATCTCGTTGCACCGATATGGAAACATTTGCTTGATGCCTCGGTACTCCGTGCCTGCGCCTGCATCTTTAGCACCAAAGAGGAAACAAGGACGCTGCGCGCCCTGGTGCCCGCCTGGCGCCTGCCTGGTGTCGATCGTCATGGCTCACGTCACGAGAGCCTCGTGAGGTTTGCCCCGCCTTGATATCTCTGCTCCTCGTGAGCCTGCATGGCTAGGCCCCTCCTGAGGAGGTGAGGTCTTGCGTCATCCGCCTCGCGAGGCTTGGCCCCTCGCGAAGGTCTTTATTGCCTTGTTGATGAAGATGGGACGTACGGCCTGCTAGCTTAGCCACGCCGTGGGCCGCAGGCAGGCAAGTCTGGGGACCCCCGTTCCCAGAACGCCGACAACGGGAGAGAGTCTTCTGTCTTGTATCTTCACGGCCCATCAATCTGGCCCATGTCCAACAGGCCGGACATCCGAGGACCCCTTAATCCAGGACTCCCTCAGTAGCCCCTGAATCAGGCTTCAATGACGAGGTGTTCGGTGCGCAGATTGTCTTCGGCATTGCAAGGCGGGTTCCTCCTCTGAATACTCCGAAACAGCCTTTGAACACAAAGAACGTGTCCGCTTCTGCAAAACAAGCGCCACACACAACCGCAGAGGGTATAATATTTCACGAGTCCAATCTACTGACAACTTTTGGTAGCGCGACGCCACGTCACTACCCGGTCATTATTTTGAACCGTTTTTCGGCCTGCCGCTTTGCGTTTTGAGATGCGCTTTCATTGGCACATCTTGTCAAAGCAGAGATCGTGTCCCCTTATTACGGGATTCTCATCAATACGGGCGTGGGTAATCCTACCGTCCCGTCGGCATGATTCCTTGGGAATAGGCAAGTTTTAAGGCCCATGAGGAGGCGTTTGATATTCACCGCCTTTATAAAGGGGCACAGACCCGTCTTTCTCCTGTACGCCTGCCTCTTCCTCAACCTTTCCAACCTCGAGTTCCAGCACCCAGGTTTCAACTTAATTGCTACGAGCCTCCCAGTCATGTCCGGACCTAGCCCTCAAGGCCGATGGGTGGCCTCTTCTGTCACAGAGGAGGATATTGCGAAGCTCCGAGCGGCAAGATACCTGACCGCGAAAATCCTCCATAGGCTCCCTGCTAAAGGGCAGGTTATTCCTACCCCCAGATCCGGCGAGAGGGTCATATTCATCTCCCACTTCTTCCGGGGGCTAGGGTTCGCTCTCCATCCCTTCGTCCATGGGCTCATGTTCATCGTCATGTGCGAGGCCTTTCTCCTTATTCCCCCACACTTTGGCTTATGGCTCAAGACCTTTAATGTGAAGTCGAAGGTGATCGAGGGGAAGCAAGCAGAGTGTGGTGGTGCCACGGTGAGCAAGCTTACCAACACTCTTTGGCCAAATGGCTCTTTCACGGAATCCTCCAACTTATGGCAGCGGGAGTGGTTTTACATCACTGAACCCCGTGGTACCAAGTGGGCAGCTACACCTGCGTTCCAATCTGGCCTTCTAATACAGCTCGCATCATGGATCAATAAGGGGTTGGACTGGGGATCAATTGACGAAGTGCAGACTCTACAGAGCCGCATCCGGAGTCTCCTTGAGAAGGACACCGGTCTCATCAACGTGTTTCAAGTAATGCTAGTCCACCGGGTCCTGCCGTGCCAGCGACGGCCCCTCCGCATGTGGGAGTTCAATCCGGAAGGACCACGAACCCTTCAGCACTTCTTCGGCACGATGCACAGAGGAATGCGGAAGTTATTTTTCGGGACACGAAAACAGTGGCCGGATACCATCAAGGACATCGGCCTCGACTGCAACCATCCGGATACCTCGGTAAGCACTTGACTCCCGAACACAGCTTAGTTAAATATCCCGTAATAAGATACTGAGAAAACCATCTTCTTCCAGGGCTGGATAAAGAAGGCGGAGTGAATTAGGTGTTCGGCCCCTCTTCCCGAAGACTCAGCTGATCCTGTGCTAACAAGGATGCTGGCTCCGGCACCATACCAAGTGCCAGTGAAAGAGGACAAGGAGGAGAGCAGGAAGGCCAAAGGCGGCCTCCATTCTGAAGGTACACCAAGCACTATGTCCGAGGAGATTAGGACTCCCTCTTCCGAAGACGAGAGAGAAGGAGAAGCTGACATCCCTTCTCCCCATGGGAAGAAAAGAAGCGCCTCCGAAGATTTGGAGGTAAAGGCTCCCAAGCGAGGGAAGATGCCCCTTTCAGGTGGTTCGGGTTCAGAAGACGGAGTTGTCACGCAGTTCCTCCGTAAGGACAAGCCTTTAGCCGAATCGTAAGTGAACAAGGGTGTCCTAAACATATCCCGTTCCTTTCATGTTACAAGGGTAACATCTAATATATATTTGCAGTCCGGCGTGCAGTCTTCCTCACAGTCCTCCTCCTCGGGAGATCTGCTTCCGGAGATGATGGAAAGCGAGACGCCTCCATAGGCCTCCTCACCCAATAGAGCGGACGACTTTGAAGTGTCGTCCTGGAGGGCCTCTCCTGATCAGCAAGTGGTGCGGGGGACAATGAAGACAACGCCCGAAGGTGAAACTTTGGTCGCCCAAGGTTCGTGGTATGCGGCCCCAACGGGGACCAACAGTAAAGGCTCCGGACTAGCCGGTTTACAGCCGGAGACGATTCTAGGGTCGAGTAAGCATATCCCTTCAAAGGGAGTCCGTGCTCCTGCAGCCACTTCCAAGAAGCCGGAGGCGCCGGATACATTGATGGACACGCTGCAACATGCATCCGTCTCAGAGGAACATCGTACCTTAATGGGTACGGTAGTTGAGAGGATTCTGTCCGTGAAAAGCAGATTGAATGAAGCCTTCATGGGCCTGCTAAGAGGCTTCAAGGTACGTAATGTAATATTTTCAATTGTGCTCTTTTGCGCAAAATGCACCTGTGTATAGATAGTAGCCCCTGAGACTCTGGTTGGCGTCCAAAGGGAGGCAATCAGAGGATCAAAAAAGACATGCCCAGGAAATAATCTAATTAATTAGAACACATGTTGTTACATCCATGACAACTGCCCACACTACAGAGGTTGCAGGTCTGAAGCAGAAACTTGATGTGGCGAATGACGACATTACCCTTATTAACAGGCGGCTCGACGAGGCGCAAGGTATGTTTTGGGGCGGTCGGTATATGTATGTATAATAACATGAGCACGAAGCTGAGGATTACATACTGAGACATGCATTATTGCAGATAGTGCTGCCGCGGTTGAGACCCTTTGGGCTGAGCTTGCCCGAGCCAAGGAGCAAGCCAGGATGAGTAATGTGGCTGCCAGGAAGGCAGCTGATGAGTTAAAGGCCGAACAGGCTGCTCGGTGCCAGTGCAAGGAGAGAATGTCTACCATGGCGCACGAGCTAAAGGATGCCACTGGCAAATGCCAAACATTCGAGGAGGAGAACAAGGCAAAAGTAGCCGAACACAACAAGGCCTTACAAGATGCGAGAGAAGCACGGTCTGAGTCTAGAGTGGCTCGCGAGGAGATCCGGAAAGCTGGGGAAATAGCGGCCGGTAAGCCCTTTCTATTACAGACTAAATTCGGCGATCCGAAGTATGCCCCGCTTAATCAAATGTGGAGCTCTCCAGACGCATTTTTGGACTTGCCGAAGAGTGTCTCCGATGTGGCGCAATTTTTCCAAGCGCAAGAAGGGCAAGCAACGGAGAAGCTTTTCTAGTCACAATTCAGCGCGCCGAAGCGTCTGCTGTTGCTGAACGAATGGCCTAGTGGGCTGGGCTCCACAAGATATCCGGATCTGCCATGAAGGACATCGTGGTCCGACTGTGGCCGACTGAACCAATTCCGAATAGTTATTTCGGTTTGGTGCAGTGACTTGTTGATATGGTGCCGCGTATCGACGCCGTGAAGCGATCAGCGTGCATTGAAGGTGCACGGATGGCCTTTTCCCGCGTCAAGACGTATTGGGCGAAGATGAAGGCCACCGATATTGCAGCAAAGAGTCCACCCAGGGGCAAGGACAATCACACACCGGAGCATTATTTCAAAGATGTCCTAGAGGGCGCCCGCTTGATAGAGGGTCAGTGCTCAAAGGATATGATATTCGAATGAATGTACCCAAACAATATTATGATGTATTAAGGCTATGTTTTTATACTTTTGCCTAAAAGTTTTTGATTCCTCCTGTGCGGCCATTTTTTGGTATATAATCTGAAAGTTTACCAGTCGTCGGCTTCGGCCCCCTCACATATAATACGGGGGTGTTCGGAAAAAGCACTTGATCACTCTTGACCCAACGTCTTGGTCCGTGAAGGAGGTGTCAATGCGGCGAACTAGGCAATCAGACTATAGGGCTTTAACACTTTCACTTAGCCATACGAGTTTGATGGTGGGTCTACGATTTAGCCCCTGGTATGTACGCAGTTATCCAGATACGGAACGTTACATAGGTGACCAGAAGAACGGTCATTCGTTTAGTACGGAAGGAATCGCGAGAGATTCTGATAAGTCATCGAGTGGTTGACCAGCTCTCGCCGCATCATGACAGTCAGTTCTCGGCTTTCTCTACTAAGGTGCTTGACCAGATGAACTGGAAACACAATCGCAGTAGTTCTCCCTTTACTACCTTAGCCGATGGGACGGAACGTAAGGTAGTAAGCACAGGAGCCGGGCAACCCAACTATTGACCAAAGACATGATTCGGAGCTGATGCATATAAGGCCAAACTCGTGACGCCGAAGTATGCTGTAAAGTTGTTCGGACTTGTCGGCAAATCATATGTTGCTATATCGAGCCCCTGGCAATTTTTGCCGAGGTGAAAGCATGAAACAACCGAAGAAGCAAAATTCAGTTCTTTAGAAAAAGCGAATACTGAATACGGATTATGTTCACTGGAATCTGATTGATATATCAATCGCAATCTTACAGATAATAACGCCACTACCCACGCAATTTGACATGCCGGGGGTCTAAGGCTGAGGGAAAAGGCACCTTACAGGCTCGAAATAAAGAGTGCGGTCTACAAAAAATTATTTGGACCTCCTGTCGCACGTCTGCGCCGCCTTGCCTCGGTTAAAGGACTGTTGGGGATCGTAGCAGAATTTTAAAATTTCCTACGCATCACCAAGATCCATCTATGGAGTATACTAGCAACGAGGGGAAAGGAGTGCATCTACATACCCTTGTAGATCACGAGCGGAAGCGTTCCAATGAACGGGGTTGATGGAGTCGTACTCGCCGTGATCCAAATCACCGATGACCGAGTGCCGAACAGACGGCACCTCCGCGTTCAACACACGTACAGAGTAGCGACGTCTCCTCCTTCTTGATCCAGCAAGGGGAAAGGAGAGGTTGATGGAGATCCAGCAGCACGACGGCGTGGTGGTGGAAGTAGCGGGATCTCGGCAGGGCTTCGCCAAGCTTCTGCGAGAGGGAGAGGTGTTGCAGGGGGAGAGGGAGGCGCCAGGGGCTGTGGTGCTGCTGCCCTCCCTCCCCCCCCCCACTATTTATAGGCCCCCTGGAGGGGGGCGCCGGCCCTGGAACCCATCTACATGGGGGGGTGGCGGCCAAGGGGGAAGGGGGGTGGCTTCCCCCCCAAGCCAAGTGGGGCGCCCCCCACCCCTAGGGTTTCCAACCCTAGGTGCAGGGGGAGGCCCAACGGGGGGCGCCCCAGCCCACTAAGGGCTGGTTCCCTTCCCACTTCAGCCCATGGGGACCTCCGGCATAGGTGTCCCCACCCGGTGGACCCCCGGGACCCTTCCGGTGGTCCCGGTACAATACCGATAACCCCCGAAACTTTCCCGGTGGCCGAAACTGGACTTTCTATATATAATTCTTCACCTCCGGACCATTCCGGAACTCCTCGTGACGTCCGGGATCTCATCCGGGACTCCGAACAACTTTCGGGTTTCCGCATACTAATATCTCTACAACCCTAGCGTCACCGAACCTTAAGTGTGTAGACCCTACGGGTTCGGGAGACATGCAGACATGACCGAGACGCCTCTCCGGTCAATAACCAACAGCGGGATCTGGATACCCATGTTGGCTCCCACATGTTCCATGATGATCTCATCGGATGAACCACGATGTCGAGGATTCAATCAATCCCGTATACAATTCCCTTTGTCAAACGGTACGTTACATGCCCGAGATTCGATCGTCGGTATCCCAATACCTTGTTCAATCTCGTTACCGGCAAGTCACTTTACTCGTACCGTAATGCATGATCCCGTGGCTAACTCCTTAGTCACATTGAGCTCATTATGATGATGCATTACCGAGTGGGCCCAGAGATACCTCTCCGTCATACGAAGTGACAAATCCCAGTCTCGATCCGTGCCAACTCAACAGACACTTTCGGAGATACCCGTAGTGTACCTTTATAGTCACCCAGTTACGTTGTGACACCCAAAGTACTCCTACGGTATCCGGGAGTTGCACGATCTCATGGTCTAAGGAAATGATACTTGACATTGGACAAGCTCTAGCAAACGAACTACACGATCTTTTATGCTACGCTTAGGATTGGGTCTTGTCCATCACATCATTCTCCTAATGATGTGATCCCGTTATCAATGACATCCAATGTCCATAGTCAGGAAACCATGACTATCTGTTGATCAACGAGCTAGTCAACTAGAGGCTTACTAGGGACACATTGTGGTCTATGTATTCACACATGTATTACGATTTCCGGATAACACAATTATAGCATGAACAACATACAATTATCATGAACAAAGAAATATAATAATAACCATTTATTATTGCCTCTAGGGCATATTTCCAACAGTCTCCCACTTGCACTAGAGTCAATAATCTAGTTACATTGTGATGAATCGAACACCCATAGCGTCCTGGTGTTGATCATGTTTTGCTCTAGGGAGAGGTTTAGTCAACGGATCTGCTACATTCAGGTCCGTATGTACTTTACAAATATCTATGTCTCCATTTTGAACACTTTCACGAATGGAGTTGAAGCGACGCTTGATATGCCTGGTCTTCCTGTGAAACCTGGGCTCCTTTGCAAGGGCAATAGCTCCAGTGTTGTCACAGAAGAGAATCATTGGGCCCGACGCATTGGGAATCACCCCTAGGTCGGTAATGAACTCCTTCATCCAGACTGCTTCCTGTGCTGCCTCTGAGGCCGCCATGTACTCCGCTTCACATGTAGATCCTGCCATGACGCTTTGCTTGCAACTGCACCAGCTTACTGCTCCTCCATTCAAAATATACACGTATCTGGTTTGTGACTTGAGTCATCCAGATCTGTGTCGAAGCTAGCGTCGACGTAACCCTTTACGACGAGCTCTTCATCACCTCCATAAACGAGAAACATATCCTTAGTCCTCTTCAGGTACTTCAGGATATTCTTGACTGCTGTCCAGTGTTCCATGCCGGGATTACTTTGGTACCTTCCTACCAAACTTACGGCAAGGTTTACATCAGGTCTGGTACACAGCATGGCATACATAATAGACCCTATGGCCGAGGCATAGGGGATGACACTCATCTTTTCTCTATCTTCTGTCGTGGTCGGGCATTGAGCCGTGCTCAATTGCACACCTTGAAATACAGGCAAGAACCCCTTCTTGGACTGATCCATATTGAACTTCTTCAATATCTTGTCAAGGTATGTACTCTGTGAAAGACCAATGAGGCGTCTTGATCTATCTCTATAAATCTTGGTGCCTAATATATAAGCAGCTTCTCCAAGGTCCTTCATTGAAAAACACTTATTCAAATAGGCCTTTATACTTTCCAAGAATTCTATATCATTTCCCATCAATAGTATGTCATCCACATATAATATGAGAAATGCTACAGAGCTCCCACTCACTTTCTTGTAAACACAGGCTTCTCCATAAGTCTGTGTAAACCCAAACGCTTTGATCATCTCATCAAAGCGAATGTTCCAACTCCGAGATGCTTGCACCAGCCCATAGATTGAGCACTGGAGCTTGCATACTTTGTCAGCATTCTTAGGATCGACAAAACCTTCCGGCTGCATCATATACAATTCTTCCTTAAGGAAGCCGTTAAGGAATGCCGTTTCGACGTCCATCTGCCATATCTCATAATCCTAGTATGCAGCAATTGCTAACATGATTCGGACGGACTTCAGCTTCGCTACGGGTGAGAAAGTCTCATCGTAGTCAACCCCTTGAACTTGTCGATAACCCTTAGCGACAAGTCGAGCCTTATAGATGGTCACATTACCATCCGCGTCTGTCTTCTTCTTAAAGATCCATTTGTTTTCTATGGCTCGCCGATCATCGGGCAAGTCAGTCAAAGTCCATACTTCGTTTTCATACATGGATCCTATCTCGGATTGCATGGCTTCAAGCCATTTGTTGGAATCCGGGCCCGCCATCGCTTCTTCATAGTTCGAAGGTTCACCGTTGTCTAACAACATGATTTCCAGGACAGGGTTGCCGTACCACTCTGGTGCGGAATGTGTCCTTGTGGACCTACGAAGATCAGCAGTAACTTGATCTGAAGCTTCATGATCATCATCATAAACTTCCTCCCCAGTCGGTGTAGGCACCACAGGAACATCTTCCCACGCTGCGCTACTTTCCGGTTCGGAAGGGGTGACTATCACCTCATCAAGTTCCACTTTCCTCCCACTTAATTCTTTCGAGAGAAACTCTTTCTCCAGAAAGGACCCATTCTGGGCAACAAAGATCTTGCCTTCGGATCAGAGGTAGAAGGTATACCCAATAGTTTCCTTGGGGTATCCTATGAAGATGCATTTTTCCGACTTGGGTTCGAGCTTTTCAGGTTGAGTTTCTTGACATAAGCATCGCATCCCCAAACTTTTAGAAATGACACCTTAGGTTTCTTCCCAAACCATAATTCATACGGTGTCGTCTCAACGGATTTCGACGGAGCCCTATTTAAAGTGAATGCGGCAGTCTCTAAAGCATAGCCCCAAAATGAGAGCGGTAGATCGGTAAGAGACATCATAGATCGCACCATATCCAATAGAGTGCGATTACGATGTTCGGACACACCATTTCGTTGAGGTGTTCTAGGCGGCGTGAGTTGTGAAACGATTCCACATTTCCTTAAGTGCGTACCAAATTCGTGACTTAAATATTCTCCACCACGATCTGATCGTAAGAACTTTATTTTCCTGTCACGTTGATTCTCAACCTCACTCTGAAATTCCTTGAACTTTTCAAAGGTTTCAGACTTGTGTTTCATTAGGTAGACATACCCATATCTACTTAAGTCATCAGTGAGAGTGAGAACATAACGATATCCTCCGCGAGCCTCAACACTCATTGGACCGCACACATCGGTATGTATGATTTCCAATAAGTTGGTTGCTCGCTCCATTGTTCCGGAGAACGGAGTCTTGGTCATCTTACCCATGAGGCATGGTTCGCACGTGTCAAATGATTCGTAATCAAGAGACTCCAAAAGTCCATCTGCATGGAGCTTCTTCATGCGCTTGACACCAATGTGACCAAGGCGGCAGTGCCACAAGTATGTGGGACTATCATTATCAACTTTACATCTTTTGGTATTCACACTATGAATATGTGTAACATCACGTTCGAGATTCATCAAGAATAAACCATTGACCAGCAGGGCATGACCATAAAACATATCTCTCAAATAAATAGAACAACCATTATTCTCGGATTTAAATGAGTAGCCATCTCGAATTAAATGAGATCCAGATACAATGTTCATGCTCAAAGCTGGCACTAAATAACAATTATTGAGGTTTAAAACTAATCTCGTAGGTAAATGCAGAGGTAGCGTGCCGACGGCGATCACATCGACCTTGGAACCATTCCCGACGCGCATCGTCACCTCGTCCTTTGCCAGTCTCCGCTTATTCCGCAGTTCCTGTTTTGAGTTACAAATATGAGCAACCGCACCGGTATCAAATACCCAGGAGCTACTACGAGTACTGGTAAGGTACACATCAATTACATGTATATCACATATACCTTTGGTGTTGCCGGACTTCTTGTCCGCTAAGTATTTGGGGCAGTTCCGCTTCCAGTGACCACTTCCCTTGCAATAAAAGCACTCAGTCTCAGCCTTGGGTCCATTCTTCGACTTCTTCCCGGCAACTGGCTTACCGGGCGCGGCAACTCCCTTGCCGTCCTTCTTGAAGTTCTTCTTACCCTTGCCTTTCTTGAACTTAGTGGTTTTATTCACCATCAACACTTGATGTTCCTTTTTGATCTCCACCTCCGCTGATTTCAGCATTGAATATACCTCAGGAATGGTCTTTTCCATCCCCTGCATATTGAAGTTCATCACAAAGCTCTTGTAGCTTGGTGGAAGCGACTGAAGGATTCTGTTAATGACAGCGTCATCCGGGAGATTAACTCCCAGCTGAGACAAGCGGTTGTGTAACCCAGACATTCTGAGTATGTGCTCACTAACAGAACTTTAAATCGGCTGATGAAACTAAACTTGTTGATTTTGTTCCAGGTGACTCATCTCAGCAGTTTAGCATCAGTGCAAATCTGGATCCAAAATAGGAAAGCGCGCTCATCGAGTTCATCCGTGAGAATAGGGACATCTTCGCATGGAAACCTTCTGACATGCCAGGTGTACCTAGAGAACTCGCTGAGCATACTCTCAATGTTGATCCGAAATTTAAGCCTATCAGGCAGTTTCTTCGGCGGTTTAATGAAGAGAGGCGGAAATCTATTGGTGAAGAGGTGGCCCGGCTCTTGGCGGCCGGGTTTATCGTTGAAGTCTTTCACCCAGAGTGGTTAGCTAACCCGGTGCTCGTACTCAAGAAGAACGGCACTTGGCGGATGTGTGTGGACTACACGGACTTAAACAAGGCGTGTCCGGCTGATCCTTTTTCCCTCCCCCGTATTGATCAAATCATTGATGCTACGGCAGGTTGTGCACACTTAAGTTTCTTGGATGCTTATTCCGGATATCATCAAATTAAGATGGCAGTTAAGGACCAGGAGAAGACGGCGTTCATCACTCCCTTTGGAGCCTTCTGCTATGTGTCTATGCCTTTTGGACTCAAGTGTGCACAGGCGACTTACCAGCATTGTGTACAGAACTGTCTTCATAAACAGATTGGGCGCAATGTTCACGCTTATGTGGACAATATTGTGGTTAAGTCCATAAAAGAGGAAACCCTGATAGATGATTTAAGGGAAACCTTTGATAATCTCCGGGTCTACAAGATGATGCTTAACCCAGCCAAGTGTGTCTTTGGTGTTCCTGCAGGCAAACTCTTGGGTTTTTTGGTTTCTGACAAAGGCATTGAGGCTAACCCGGAGAAGATCAATGCCATCACCTCCCTGGCTAAGCCGGCGTGTATAAATGACGTTCAGCGTTTGGCGGGTCACATCGCTGCTTTAAGCCGGTTTATAAGCCGTTTGGGTGAGAAGGCCATGCCATTATATCAGTTGATGAAGAAAACTGATAACTTTGTCTGGAATGATGCAGCTAATACCGCTTTTGAGGATTTGAAGAAGCAGCTGGCAGAGCCCCCAGTCCTTGCTGCTCCGGTTGATAAGGAGCCCTTATTACTGTATGTGGCGGCAAACGCATGAGCTGTCAGTGTGGCTATTGTGGTGGAGCGCAAGGAGGAGGGTAAGGAACATCCGGTTCAACGGCCGGTTTATTATGTCAGTGAGGTGCTCATTGAGTCCAAGCAGCGGCACCCGCATTGGCAGAAGCTTGTGTATGGTGTGTTCATGGCGAGCCGGAAACTTAAGCATTATTTTCAGGGTCACCCCATCACTGTGGTCAATTCTGCCCCTCTTGGTGATATCATTCAAAACAGAGAGGCCACAGGGAGAATTGCTAAGTGGGCTATAGAACTTGGACCTCATGGTCTCAAATATGTGCCACGCACTGCTGTTAAATCTCAAGCCTTGGTGGATTTCATCAATGATTGGACAGAGTCACAAGTGCCCGAGCAAAAGCCGGATAACACGTATTGGACTATTCACTTCGATGGGTCCAGACAGTTGGAGGGCTCGGGGGCTGGCGTCGTGTTGGCTTCCCCTAAAGGTGACAAGTTTCATTACGTGCTACAATTGCTGTTTCCTTGCACTAACAACATGGCTGAGTACGAGGCCTTGCTCCATGGTCTTCGGATGGCTAAAGAGATGAGCTTAAGCCGGGTAAGGTGCTTTGGCGACTCAGACTTGGTAGCTCAACAAGTCTCAGGAAAGTGGGATTCCAAGGACCCTCTCATGGCGGCTTATCGCCGCGAGGTTGATGCTATTGTTGGGCACTTTCAGGGTTATCAAGTGGAACACATCGATCGCAGGAAGAACGAGGCGGCGGATGCTTTAAGCCGGCTAGGCTCTCAGCGAAAACCGGTGCCGCCCAACACTTTCCTGGACGTCCTGTATAGCCCTTCTGTTAAGTTGCCCACAGAGGAAGATTTGGCTGTCCCTGACCCGGAGGCATGACTGGTGGCGGCTCTCCATATCATACCAGACTGGACAATGTCATATCTGGCTTACATGACCCGGGGCGAGTTGCCTGAGGATGAAACTTTGGCCAGGCAAATAACCCGACGGGCTAAGTCAATGATTGTTATCAATGGGGAGTTGCATCACCGCAGTGTTACGGGGGCGTTTCAGCGTTGTGTTTCCCCTGAGGAAGGTCAAGAGATTTTGCGTGAGATCCATGAAGGGGATTGTGGCCATCACGCCGGCTCAAAGTCTCTTGTGGCCAAGGCTTTTCGCCATGGTTTTTATTGGCTGACGGCTCATGCTGATGAGGAGGACTTGGTCAGTAAATGTGATGGTTGCCAGAGGTTCTCACGACGGGCTCATGTGCCGGCTCAGGAGCTGAGGATGATCCCAATCACTTGGCCCTTTGCGGTCTGGGGGCTTGATATGGTTGGGCCTTTTAAAAGGTCCAAGGATAAGAAGACCCACCTCTTGGTGGCGGTTGACAAGTTTACCAAGTGGGTTGAAGCGGAGCCAGTTAGCAAGTGTGATGTAGCCACGGCGGTTCAGTTTATGAAAAAGGTGATCTTTCGTTTTGGTTTTCCACACAGTATTATAACTGACAATGGCACCAATCTCTCCAAAGGCGCCATGGAGGAGTTTTGTCAACGAGAGCATATCCGACTTGATGTTTCCTCAGTGGCTCATCCTCAATCCAATGGTCAAGCTGAGAGAGCTAATCAGGAGATTCTGAAGGGTATCAAGCCCCGGCCTTTGGTCCCTTTGCAACGGACGTCGGGTTGTTGGGTGGAGGAGTTGCCCTCCGTGTTGTGGAGCATCAACACTACTCCTAACAGGTCTACAGGCTTCACGCCTTTCTTTATGGTTTATGGGGCAGAAGCAGTCCTTCCCAGTGACATCCGTCATGACTCACCTCGAGTGGCGGCTTATGTTGAGACGGATAATGAACAGGCGCGCCAAGATGCTCTTGACTTGTTGGACGAGCAGCGTGATGTGGCAGTAGCTCGATCAGCGATTTACCAGCAAGACCTGCGTCGTTACCATAGCCGCCGGGTTAAATCCCGGGTCTTCCAGGAAGGCGATCTCGTGCTCCGGCTCATCCAGGATCAAACAGATGCACACAAGTTATCCCCGCCTTGGGAAGGGCCCTTTGTGGTCAGCAAGAACTTGCACAACGGGTCATATTACCTCATTGACATTCGGGAGCACAAAGATTCACGTAAGTCGGAGGAGGAGACCCGTCGGCCGTGGAACATAGCTCAGCTTCGGCCTTACTACACTTGAGCCACCGGCTCTTGTGGTGTACATATTTTTCTCAGCCATGTATATATTATGATAAGCAATAAAGCAGGACCTCTGTCCTTTTTTCTCCTCCAAATATGCACGTGTTGTTCTTATTGCAAGATTACATGGTGACTTAAAGGAGGATCCGGTTTATGATCGTATTCGAATCTAGCCGTAAGCAGTAAAGTCACTTGGGGGCTTCCTGTTCAAACATGGGTCGTATTCGAACCAAAGAGAACATAGCTGTCGATACCCATTTGATTGGCAAACGCCGAGCTCATTGGGAGGTTACCTTTGGTCATATTTGAATCATAGTTTAACCCCTCTGAGAACCGACGTGGATCGTATTCGAATCAGCATCATTAAACAATTCTTAAAATCACTTGGGGGCTTCCTGTTCAAACATGGGTCGTATTCGAACCAAAGAGAACATAGCTGTCGGTACCCTCTTGATTGGCATCGCCACACCCACTGGGGGCTATATGATCGTATCCGAATCTTAGCTTAACCCCTTTGGGCCGGGTCTCTGGTCGTATTCGAACCGGAGGCGCCTAAGTTCTTCTGCTTTATCACAAGTTTACTTTGGTTATGTCAAGATGTGTACGGCCGGGTCTCACTTTGTCGGCTTAACTTTGGTTTACAGTGTTAGTTGAACACCATGGGTGTTATTAAGACAAGTAAATCGGAGTTAAGATACCAACCTTGTTACCAGGGTTATCCAAACCGGAAGTATGCTTACAGGCCGCTAAGTGTGTTATTACAGCTGTGTTCAGGATATAATTGAGGACCAGTCTTTTTTGGTTCATATTCCGGGTTATCTATCCAAAACACCTGATTCTCAGGGCGGTAAGCCACCTCGAGACTTGTCATTTGCCTTTCTATGCAGGTTACCTAAAGGCACCTCTTTGAGGTTGAAAAAAAACAAAGGGATGATTATGACCCGGAGAAACATCAAAGAGACAACTTCAAAAGACCTTGGCATTCAATACGTGCACGATGGCACGGCAGAGATAAACTGTTGCACCTACTCTATTACAAAACTCATCAAGTCTAAACAGGGTGGAGCATTGTTTGGTAAACCGCCAGCCGAGTTACGATGCCTGCTGAGTTCAAGTCTCCGGCTCGTTCCTATCCTCTCCTCCGGCTGATCCCAAGACCTGGAAGGTTGATGACTTCCAGTCGATGCCGCTGAGAGCTTCGAATTGGGCTTCCTCGTCAATTAACCCGGCCGGGTCAATCTCTGGGGCGAAAGTGTGCTGACGAGCCAGCGGGATCAAGTTGAGGGCTTCATAGCGAGGGGTTGGAATCCTCTGATTCTCCACATCATAACCCGGCTGGTACTTGGTCAAATCTGTGTCGTTCCCGATAAGGGTGGCCACCGGGCGTACCGCCTTCACGCAAGCTGCGAAGTCCTTCTGATCGAAAGCTGAGCCGTCTTCCTTCAGGCTTGGATAGCCAAGGGCGATGTCCGCCGGGTCTAACTCCGGCAGGAATGCCTTGGCCCGGCTCAGCGCGGCGATCGCTCCGGCCCTCGCAGAGGCCCGTCGCAGCTCTTGGATCCGCTGAGGCAGCACGGCGAGCCGGCGCAGGACTTCTGCCAGGTGAGTCGGCACCTCATTGGATAGGGCCACCACAGCTAAGGCACGCTGTGACCCGGTGTAGAGCTGCTCCACCAGGGTATACACGGCCTTTAGCTTGGTGACCACGCTCTGGTTGAGGTTGGCACTTCTGGGACCTGTTTAACAGAATCAGATAAGCCGGTGACAAGGATGAATCATGAGATATAAACATTCTAAACTTGATGAAATCCGGTGAGGCGACTTACCGAAGATGGCGGCAACCATTTGGGAAACCTGGCGCTTTAGGCCGGAGAGCTCGGCGGTCTTCTCAGAGAGAGCCTTCTCCGCCTGTTCCGCCCAGGTCACCAGTGCGGCCTTCTCTTCGGCCCAGGCTTTCCGCTCAGCATCAAATTCTGTCTTCAGCTTCTCTTGAGCGGCGATGCTGGATACAAACTTGGCGTTTGCCTTCCAGGTCTCCATCTCCTGCGTCTTCAGCCGGCTCTTGAGATCCGCAAGGTCCGCTTCCAGCTTCTTGCCAACAGCCTGCATACATGTCCGGGTTATTAACAGTCCTTATATAAGTCCCAAGCGTTTTTCAAGCAAAGACACTTGGCACTTGGGGGCTAATGCATATTGAACGTATCTATTTACATACTGTCGGCTTAATTGAGTAAGCGGAACCTAAGTCTACAACATATTCACTCATAAGTCGTCGACTTGGGGGCTATCATGGCAAAGGTAACTATGCAGTAAGTAAGAGGACAGCAGAATGATACCTCAGATTTTTGCTGGATCTAGTTCACCATGGCGACCTCTGTGTCCTGGCTCTTGTGCACCTGGCTGATGTAGCCAGAGACGAGCTCTCCAATGCTCAAGTTGGTGTAGTCGGAGAGGTCCAGGTACACTCGGTGGGGCGGCAGCAACTCCCCCTTAGCGGAGCACTTGGCCAGCACGGTAGGTCTCCCCGGCTCAACAAACTCCGTCCGGGTGATTACCACGTCCGGGTCGTCTGCTGGTGGAGCTGAGCCGGAGGCCTCTGGGTTAATAGAAGCTTTGGTCGTTGCCTTGGTAGTCGGGGCAGTGGCCTCAGGTGCCGTGACCATTGGAGTGGTGGCTTCGGGGGCGTAGGCAGCTGACGGTTCTTGAGCCGTCACCTCCGGTTCAGGCAAATCCGGCACTCCGGCTGACTTGGTCTTCTTCGCTCTTTTGGTGAGCTTTGCCTGGGCGCTGAAATTACAGAAACATTAAGCACAAAAAGAGTAAGTACAGACAAATATAATATGAGATGGTTGTCATTACCCGGGCGCGGTCTTGAAAGTCGGAAGACTCGACTGCATAGAGTCGCCCGAAGAGGGGGAGGTCTCCTAATAATTGGAGTCAGAGGAATTGAGTGGCTGACGGATAACACCCGCCAACGGATGAAAAGGGTATAAGTGGGAAAAAACCTTAGTTCGGCGCTTCCTTGTTGCATCGGGTAACCCGATGGAGAGGTCGGTGTCCTTGTTGGTCCGGGTGTGACGCCGGCTTTCATGAACCTGTCGCTTCAAAATAAATTGAGGGTCTTGATAAGCTAAAGGATGTGAAAAGCTTACTTTTCGGGTTACCCTTCGGACTTTCAGCTGTGGCAAGGGCTCCGAGTCGGAGGAAAGTGACATTACCTCTTCAACCACCGGGTTACTGGCGCCGGTGTCATCCTGTCAATGAGCAAGTATTGATAAGGCGGACAGCAAACAAACAGTGAATATAGCAAGGACTTAAAAGACTCAGGGGTTACCTCTGACTCGGAGCTGTCGCTTAATTGCATCAGCTCGGAGGCAGTAGGCCTGCTCCCTTTCCTGCGAGGGGCGGTTTTCTTGGCGGCTTTCTTCGCTTTCCTGGCCTTCTTGGCCGCCTCATGGTCATATTTGACCCGCCAGAATTTATCATCAGCCTGAAAAATACAATGATGAATTCTTCAAACGGTTCAGATGAAGGTTACATGCAGAAGTAGATGAAAAGTTAAAGTCGGCGGCTTACCGTCGGGGCTGGGTTGGTCTTGCAGAAGGGAGCTAACCCGGTCCTTCCGCAGTCTGCCAGGCTCTCGTTTAACAGAGCCTTGGTCATCTCCTCTACAACGTCTTCTGGAAGATCATTGCGGCTGTGTCTCTGAGGATCATCCTTTCGCCCTGTGTACTCACACATTAAGCCGGGGCGGCGGCTCAATGGGATCACCCGCCATGAGATCCAGACCCGGACCAGGTCGATTCCGTTCAGACCATTGCCCAGGAGAGCCTTGATCTTGTTGATAGTGGGGAGCAGAGGCTGGCGCTCCGCTTGAGTTAGCTTGTCCGACAGTGGGTGAGTCGGCTCCAGACGTGTTGGGCGAAAGCCGGGCAGCGGGCTTTCATCAGCCGGGGACGTATCTTGGCAGTAGAACCAAGTCATGTTCCAGTCCTTTGGGTGGCTCGGCGGCTCTGCGTAAGGGAAAAGGCAGTCCCTACGCCACTGGATGGAGATACCACCTAATTCCAGACTTGGCCCGTTGGCGCACAAATTCTGACAGTTTAAATAAAAAAGCTCTCTGAAGAGCAGCAAACTAGGTTCTTCTCCAAGGTAAACCTCGCAGAAGACTTGAAAATTGTAGATGTTGGACACTGAGTTGGGTCCTATATCTTGAGGCCGCAAGTCGAAGAAGTTGAGCACGTCCCGAAAAAACTTTGAGCCGGGCGGTGCGAAGCCCCGGCTCATGTGATCCGCAAAAATCACTACCTCCCCATCCTTTGGCTGTGGCCTCTCTTCTGACGGGTCAGGGGCACGGTAGGACATGATGTCTTTCTTGGGCAGATATCCTGACTTAACAAAATCAGCTAGGGTCTCGTTGGTCACATTGGACCTCATCCAGTTGAAGTAATGGGAGCTTTGGGAGGCATGGTGAAAGTCGGCAGTCTATGACAAAAAAGGAAAAACGTCCAGGTTAATTATAAGCCGGAGGAGATCTACAGTTCAAAACTAAGGTGGCGGCTTATGAAGGGGACTAATGGTATATACTCAGGTACAGTGGGTTATTTAAGCTGCAGAGGGGTTCAGAATAAATTGATTATTTACGGCCTTATCACAGCTAAGCCGGAGGATCTATGAAGCATGGCTCTCTTTAAACCGGAACTGTAAACCGCCGGGATTCAACGATTGCAATTTTTACTAAGTGTGGTAAAACAGGTTTCACACATCGCAGTGAAAATTTTGGATCAAAATGGTTGACTAACAGGGAAAATTCCTAGACCTAAAAACGGAGGCGGGAGAAGTTCTTGGGTTCGAACAAGGTTCTCATGCAGTACAAAGAAGGCTACTTGCGTGTGAAATGGATCTTAAACATCTACCGCAGTGGCTATGTGCGGAGCTAAGATAAAAAAGGAGCAGTAAAAGTCGAATCCACCAAGGGACGCGACGAACTACGAAGAACAGAGGATGAACTCCAGAGCTCTAATGCGGATCTACCCTATGAAGTGTCGAGGACTTACCGGTGCGGAAGAGTCGCGGAGGTTGTCACGTTTATCTGGTCCGAATCAGGGTGATGCAGCAGCCAAGAGCGACGACGGCGTGGAGCTCTGTTGCGGCGGAGACGGCGGCGGAGCTCGAGCAGGCACGGGGGCAGTGAGAGGAAGAAGACGAAGGAGAGAGAGGTGGCTGGAAGCCCGTCAGGCCAGCCTATTTATAAGGCGAGATCGTAAAGCGGGCGCGAGAATCAAGGAGACCATGGCGTGGTTATCTCCCCTCACAACGCCTCGATTTTCGGGACGATAGTAAAAGCAAAGATCCGTTGCAGATCTGGTGGAGTAAAAACGGGCTTAATGGAAGATGACGTCACGGCGGATTATCCGGAGTCCAGAGGATGATGTCATGCCGGGTTATGGCCTTCACATAAATGGTAAGCCGGAGATTTTTTCTGTCGAAAGAGTTGAAGATTGACATGAGCCGGCTCAAATCAATCTGGGGCCTAATGTTGAGGATATAGACCTTAGAGTCACCCGCCAGGAGGGGCCGGGTTACTCATATGGTCATTGCCAGAAGCCCGGACGCCAAGCTTAAAGACGGTGGGCCAAAGATGGGCTTAAGACCCGGATATGGCTTAAGGCTCGTAGTTACCGTTGTTATTATGGTAGAACTTGTAGTGTAAGGCAAGAATAGTTGAGAGTCCGAGCCGGACACTCTTATGAGCCGGCCGGAACTCTGAGAGCTGCAGGGCGTCAGCCTCTCTATATAAGGGACGACCCGGCAGCGGCTTGAGGGCGACAACAATCTGATCGAGAGCCGGGCATAGCAGTTTAGCTCCCTGGTTATCGAAACCCTAATTAATACCACATCAAACTGGACGTAGGCTTTTACCTTCACCATAAGGGGCCGAACCAGTATAAACCCTCGTGTTCCTTGTCCCACATTAACCCCTTCAAGCTTCCTAGCTGCGATGGCTCCACGACTAAGTCCTAACTCAAGGACATCTGCCGTGACAATTCCACGACACCTTGCCTTTCTTGAACTTAGTGGTTTTATTCGCCATCAACACTTGATGTTACTTTTTGATCTCCACCTCCGCTGATTTCAGCATTGAATATACCTCAGGAATGGTCTTTTCCATCCCCTGCATATTGAAGTTCATCACAAAGCTCTTGTAGCTCAGTGGAAGCGACTGAAGGATTCTGTCAATGACCGCGTCATCCGGGAGATTAACTCCCAGCTGAGACAAGCGGTTGTGTAACCCAGACATTCTGAGTATGTTCTCACTAACATAACTATTTTCCTCCATTTTACAGCTGAAGAACTTGTCGGAGACTTCATATCTCTCGACCCGGGCATGAGCTTGGAAAACCATTTTCAGCTCTTCAAACATCTCATATGCTCCATGTTTCTCAAAACGCTTTTGGAGACCCGGTTCTAAGCTGTAAAGCATGCCGCACTGAACGAGGGAGTAATCATCAGCACGTGATTGCCAAGCGTTCATAACGTCTTGGTTCTCTGGGATTGGTGCTTCACCTAGCGGTGCTTCTAGGACATAATCTTTCTTGGCAGCTATGAGGATGATCCTCAGGTTCCGGACCCAGTCCGTATAGTTGCTGCCATCATCTTTCAGCTTGGTTTTCTCTAGGAACGCGTTGAAGTTGAGGACAACGTGGGCCATTTGATCTACAAGACATATTGTAAAGATTTTAGACTAAGTTCATGATAATTAAGTTCATATAATCAAATTATTCAATGAACTCCCACTCAGATAGACATCCCTCTAGTCATCTAAGTGAAACATGATCCGAGTTAACTAGGCCGTGTCCGATCATCACGTGAGACGGACTAGTCAAGATCGGTGAACATCTCTATGTTGATCGTATCTTCTATACGACTCATGCTCGACCTTTCGGTCCTCCGTGTTCCGAGGCCATGTCTGTACATGCTAGGCTCGTCAAGTCAACCTAAGTGTAGTGCGTGTGTTCCGAGGCCATGTCTGTACATGCTAGGCTCGTCAACACCCGTTGTATGCGAACGTTAGAATCTATCACACCCGATCATCACATGGTGCTTCGAAACAACGAACCTTCGCAACGGTGCACAGTTAGGGGGAACACTTTCTTGAAATTATTATAAGGGATCATCTTACTTACCACCGTCGTTCTAAGCAAATAAGATGCAAAACATGATAAACATCACATGCAATCAAATAGTGACATGATATGGCCAATATCATTTTGCTCCTTTGATCTCCATCTTCGGAGCACCATGATCATCTTCGTCACCGGCATGACACCATGATCTCCATCATTGTGTCTTCATGAAGTTGTCACGCCAACGATTACTTCTACTTCTATGGCTAACGCGCTTAGCAATAAAGTAAAGTAATTTACATGGCGTTATTCAATGACACGCAGGTCATACAAAAAATAAAGACAACTCCTATGGCTCCTGCCGGTTGTCATACTCATCGACATGCAAGTCGTGATTCCAATTACAAGAATATGATCAATCTCATACATCACATATATCATTCATCACATCTTCTGGCCATATCACATCACATAGCACATGCTGCAAAAACAAGTTAGACGTCCTCTAATTGTTGTTGCAAGTTTTTACGTGGCTTGTATAGGTTTCTAGCAAGAACGTTTCTTACCTACGTAAAACCACAATGTGATATGCCAATTTCTATTTACCCTTCATAAGGACCCTTTTCATCGAATCCGTTCCGACTAAAGTGGGAGAGACACACACCCGCTAGCCACCTTATGCAACTAGTGCATGTCAGTCGGTGGAACCTGTCTCACGTAAGCGTACGTGTAAGGTCGGTCCGGGCCGCATCATCCCACAATACCGCCAAAACAAGATAAGACTAGTAGCGGCAAGAAGAATTGGCAACATCTACGCCCACAACTGCTTTGTGTTCTACTCGTGCATAGTAACTACGCATAGGCCTGGCTCTGATACCACTGTTGGGGATCGTAGCAGAATTTTAAAATTTCCTACGCATCACCAAGATCCATCTATGGAGTATACTAGCAATGAGGGGAAAGGAGTGCATCTACATACCCTTGTAGATCGCGAGCGGAAGCGTTCCAATGAACGGGGTTGATGGAGTCGTACTCGCCGTGATCCAAATCACCGATGACCGAGTGCCGAACGGACGGCACCTCCGCGTTCAACACACGTACGGAGCAGCAATGTCTCCTCCTTCTTGATCCAGCAAGGGGAAAGGAGAGGTTGATGGAGATCCAGCAGCACGACGGCGTGGTGGTGGAAGTAGCGGGATTTCGGCAGGGCTTCGCCAAGCTTCTGCGAGAGGGAGAGGTATTGCAGGGGGAGAGGGAGGCGCCAGGGGCTGTGGTGCTGCTGCCCTCCCTCCCCCCCCCACTATTTATAGGCCCCCTGGAGGGGGGAGCCGGCCCTGGAACCCATCTACATGGGGGGCGGCGGCCAAGGGGGAAGGGGGTGGCTTCCCCCCCAAGCCAAGTGGGGCGCCCCCCACTCCTAGGGTTTCCAACCCTAGGCGCAGGGGGAGGCCCAACGGGGGGCGCCCCAGCCCACTAAGGGCTGGTTCCCTTCCCACTTCAGCCCATGGGGCCCTCCGGGATAGGTGGCCCCACCCGGTGGACCCCCGGGACCCTTCAAGTGGTCCCGGTACAATACCGATAACCCCCGAAACTTTCCCGGTGGCCGAAACTGGACCTCCTATATATAATTCTTCACCTCTGGACCATTCCGGAACTCCTCGTGACGTCTGGGATCTCATCCGGGACTCCGAACAACTTTTGGGTTTCCGCATACTAATATCTCTACAACCCTAGCGTCACCGAACCTTAAGTGTGTAGACCCTACGGGTTCGGGAGACATGCAGACATGACCGAGACGCCTCTCCGATCAATAACCAACAGCGGGATCTGGATACCCATGTTGGCTCCCACATGTTCCACGATCATCTCATCGGATGAACCACGATGTCGAGGATTCAATCAATCCCGTATACAATTCCCTTTGTCAAACGGTACGTTACATGCCCGAGATTCGATAGTCGGTATCCCAATACCTTGTTCAATCTCGTTACCGGCAAGTCACTTTACTCGTACCGTAATGCATGATCCCGTGGCTAACTCCTTAGTCACATTGAGCTCATTATCATGATGCATTACCGAGTGGGCCCAGAGATACCTCTCCGTTATACGGAGTGACAAATCCCCGTCTCGATCCGTGCCAACTCAACAGACACTTTCGGAGATACCCATAGTGTACCTTTATAGTCACCCAGTTACGTTGTGACGTTTGGCACACCCAAAGTACTCCTACGGTATCCGGGAGTTGCACGATCTCATGGTCTAAGGAAATGATACTTGACATTGGAAAAGCTCTAGCAAACGAACTACACGATCTTTTATGCTACGCTTAGGATTGGGTCTTGTCCATCACATCATTCTCCTAATGATGTGATCCCGTTATCAATGACATCCAATGTCCATAGTCAGGAAACCATGACTATCTGTTGATCAACGAGCTAGTCAACTAGAGGCTTACTAGGGACACGTTGTGGTCTATGTATTCACACATGTATTACGATTTCCGGATAACACAATTATAGCATGAACAACAGACAATTATCATGAACAAAGAAATATAATAATAACCATTTATTATTGCCTCTAGGGCATATTTCCAACAAGGACTCCTTAACAAGAATAGCCTTTGGGAAGTGTACTAAGCCGAACACCGAAAGAGTCCGCGAGATGACCAGCCTTTGAGTCACCTGTGCTAAAAGATAAAAAAATAGTTAGAAAAAGGAAAAAGGCTATGGTAGTGCGAACCATATTGTAGGCCTGTCCGTATTGTGCCTCCACCGATGACCAAGGTATTTTAAGTGCATAATTATGTATGTGTGGTACAAACTTCGCAGGTATATGAGGCGAACGACGGAGGCCGAACTGCTAATCCAGATCTGAGATTAATCGGTCTTGTTTAATAGAGACCGGCGGCTTAATGGCCGATGAGATACGCGGCTTGATAAGGCCGCTTTGTCCTTCGGCTGTAGTAGCCGTAGTATGATCCTCTGTATGGAGGGAGCGTTCCGTATTTCCATTTATGGTTATGACGCCGCATGGGCCGGGCATCTTAACTTTTGGATAGGCGTAGTGTGGGACCGCATTAAAACGAGCCAAAGCGGTACGCCCCAGAAGTGCATGGTAGCTACTGCGGAACGGGACAATTTCGAAGGTCAAGCCTTCACTTCAGAAGTTGTTCGGCGAACCGAACATGACTTCCAATGTGATGGAGCCCGTGTAGTGAGCTTCTACACCGGGTACTGCTTCCTTGAGGGTAGTTGTGGTGGGCTTGATTCTTGAAGGATCAAATGCCCATTTTGCAAACAGTGTTTTGGTAGAGTAGATTAAGGCTACTGCCGCCGTCCATAAGGACTTTCGTGAGATGGAACCCATCGATAATTGGGTCGAGGACCAGAGCTCCTGATCCTGCGTGACGGATACTGACTGGGTGGTCCTTGCGATCAAAAGTGATCGGGCAGGCCGCCCATTGATTAAATTTTGGGGCGACCAGCTCTATGGCGTAGGCGTCCCTTAGTGCGTGCTTGCGCTCCCCTATAGGGGTGTGCGTCACGTATACCATGTTTACTGTTTTTACTTCGGGGGGAAATTGCTTCTGACCCCTGGAGTTCGGTTGGCGAGTCTCTTCGTCATTGCTATCACTGGGCGGCCCCTTCCCCTTGTGTTCGGCATTAAGCTTGCCGGCTTGTTTGAAACCCCAACAGCTTCTGTTGGTATGATTGGCTGGTTTATCGGGGGTGCCATGAATCTGGCAGGGCCGATCCAGTATCTTGTCTAAATTGGATGGTCCGTCTCTGTTTTCCTTGAATGGCTTTTTCCGTTGACCGGGTTTGGAGATGCTGAATCCGGCGTTCACCGCCGTGTCTTGCGTTCCTTTGTTACTATTTCGATGCTTGTGTTTAGTGCGTCGTGGCTTGTCGTTGCTGTCTCGAACTTCGGAGGTGCCCGGATCAGTGGTGTTGTTGCTTCTACAAGCGAGCCAGCTATCTTCCCCCATGCAAAAGCGGGTCATTAGAGCAGTAAGGGCTGCCATGGATTTTGGTTTTTCTTGGCCGAGGTGGCGGGCGAGTCACTCATCCCGGACGCTGTGTTTGAAGGCCGTGAGGGCTTCGGCGTCCGGACAATTGACAATTTGGTTCCTTTTAATTAAGAACCTCGTCCAGAGCTTCCTGGCTGACTCTCCGGGCTGCTGGATGATGTAACTTAGGTCATCGGCGTCTGGTGGCCGAACATATGTACCTTGGAAGTTATCGTGGAAGGCGTCTTCCAGGTCCTCCAAGCTGCCAATGGAGTTCTCTGGAAGGTTGTTTAGCCAGTGCCGCATTGGTCCCTTTAGTTTTAGTGGGAGGTATTTGATGGCGTGGAGATCATCACCGCGGGCCATGTGGATATGGAGAAGAAAATCTTCAATCCATACCGTGGGATCTGTTGTTCCATCGTATGATTCGATATTCATGGGTTTAAACCCTTCTGGGAATTCGTGTTCCATTACTTCATCGGTGAAGCAAAGGGGGCCAAGTCGCGACGTAGCTCGGATGGAGTTCGTCTGCGGTTTTTGGCTCAGGCATGGTTATGTTTGTCGCGTCCGGCTAGGTGGCTGTCATCGCGCGTGGCGCACGCCCCCGCGATCCGTAGATCGATCTGGTCTGACCTGCTCTACTGTCCAGGTCCTGCCGTAGGTCATATGTATAACCCCAAGCTATTTTATCTCTGCCTTTACAGCGAGGTAGTGTGGGCTGGTGTTTGGCTTGAGGTGCCGCTTTGTCCCGGCCACGTGGTGGTCGATCAGCCGCCTTACGCGCTGATGGTACAGGCTTAAGTGTCTCGTCATCGAATTGAGGTAGCAATTTGCACTTCGGATAGCTTTTTATGGGGCGCTCAAGGCCGTATTCCTCGGCTGCTAGGACTTGAGTCCATCTATCGTTGAGTGTATCCTCTTCGGCTTGAAGCCGTTGCTGCTTCCTTTTCAGGCTCCTTGCTGTTGCGACGAGCTGTTGCTTAAAGCGTTCTTTCTCAAGGGGTTCTTCTGGCACGATGAAGTCTTCGTTGCCGAGGCTTATTTCGTCTTCGGAGGGTGGCATATAACTGCCGTCCTCTGAGTCGTTGTTCCCAACTGGCTCGTGGGTGTTACTCTGCCCTTCCTCCCTATCTTTCTGTTCAGAAGCTGGTTCGATGAGGGCGTCTGAGTCTTCGGCGTTCTCCAGAGTATTATTTTCTCTGGTGCCGGTATTGCTTTATTTGTCACGGTGTGATTTTGAACGGCGCCGCTGATGCCGCCGCTTCAGTGGTTTATCAGCGTTATTGTCCTTAACCGGATCATTGTCGTCGTCCTTGCCATCGTCTTTCGATGTATCCACCATATATATATCATACGTGGAGGTGGCCGCCCAGCGTCCGGTATGCGGTGGGCTTTGTGCCTGCTCCTCTCCAGCATCGTCGTCCATACCGTCAATGTCTTCGGAGTCGTAATCGAGCCTGTCGGTTAAGTCCTCGACCGTGGCTATAAGGTGGGTGGTGGGTGGGAGGTAAAATTCCCTGCTCTCAGCCCCTAGTCCGGGCTGGGCATAGTTCGTACGTTGCTCCTCTGTAATGACAAGGGATCGCATTAAGTCCAGAGCCTCGCTTAAAGGCGAGGTTTGTTCAGAGAGAAGAGAGTCCGTGGACTACGGCGGGTGGGATACTCCCCGGCCGAACTCACACGGTGTTGAATCCGAGGGTTTGGAGCCAGTGACTGGAGAAGGGTCTGGCATCGTGATGGTTGCCAGCGATGCCACTTCAACCGGCTCTCCCGTACTAGGTTTGGTGGCCGCAGATAGTCCGGCGAGCTCGAGAAGCCCGTCTTCGTACATGGCGACGCACTCCGGCTCTAAGGCCAGAGCGGGAGTTGGAGTCGTGAATCCTTGGAAGATCAAGTCTCCCCGGACGTCAGCGACATAGTCCAGGTTTCCAAAACTAATCCGGTAACCTGGGGCATAGCTGTCGATCTGCTCTAGATGGCCAAGCGAGTTGGCCCGCAGTGCGAAGCCGCCGAACACGAAGATCTGGCCGGGGAGAAAAACTGCCCCCTGGACAGCGTTGTTGTAGATGATTGAGGGAGCCATCGAACCTCTTGTAGACGACACCGCGGAACTCTCAATGAAAGCACCAATGTCGGTGTCAAAACCGGCGGATCTCGGGTAGGGGGTCCCGAACTGTGCGTCTAAGGTCGATGGTAACAGGAGACAGGGGACGCGATGTTTACCCAGGTTCGGGCCCTCTCTATGGATGTAATACCCTACTTCCTGCTTGATTGATCTTGATGAATATGAGTTTTACAAGAGTTGATCTACCACGAGATCGTAATAGCTAAACCCTATAAGTCTAGCATGTATGATTATGATTGTCCCTATGGGCTAAACCCTCCGGCTTATATAGATACCGGAGGGGACTAGGGTTGTACAAAGTCGGTTACAGAGAAAGGAATTCATATCTGAACGCCAAGGAGAGTCCCATCCGGACACGGGAGAGAGTCTTCTGTCTTGTATCTTCACGACCCATCAGTCCGGCCCATGCCCAACAGGCCGGACGTCCGAGGACCCCTTAATCCAGGACTCCCTCAGCCATTGCGAGCGCTGGCCCTGTCCTCTATCCACGCGGGCGAGCGGGATCTTGAAGATGATGATCGGCCAGGCAGGCCACCAGCGCGTACCCCACTCGTCAGCGACTCCACGCATTGACCCCGCCTCGCCACGTCATTTAAGTGGAAACGTATTCCAGGGAATACGTTTTCGCTACACTATAAGTGCACTTTGCCTCTATTTTGGGCTAAAATACATTTTCTGCACTGGAAAACATATTCTCAGCATTTGCGCTTTCTGTTTTCCAGCTAGGGGCCTCTTTGTGAAGATTCTTTTATAGATTGGTCCCTGCAGTTCACCTACCCATATCTTTTTACTCACAACTCCAAATGAGGTGATTCCAAAGCCCCCTTCTTTGTCTCATCGAGCCCGTTCCGATGGGATCATTTTCATCATGTGATATCATTCTGAAAATGACCATTATGCCCTTGCCCTTACTCAGCCCCCTCCGAGAGAGAACTGTTTCCGACAATTCTTTCCGCGAGCTTCTCGCACTTCTTCCCGGTGATTCCATCCCTGCCAGGCAAGCCACGCCCTCCATTTGCATGATTGCAATGCAATGACATGGTTTACTTATTTAAACTTGCTTAAAATTTGCATTAGCTACATATGACTTGTTCATGGCATTTCTCGGAGTAATATTTTGATCTTGCTATTGCCATGATGTTGCTTGGAGTTCTAGGATCAATATTTTGCAGCTTATGAGGATGACATGTGCCATTGGATTATTAGTGGATTATATTGTTTTCATGATGGTATTGGATATTATGCTTTGGAGTATAATTTTGGATATGATGTTATCATGTGGATCTTAGGTTAATATTGCTATTGGATTAGTAGTATCTTGATTCTTGGATTCATCATGATGGTAGTGTTATGCTATCCTCGGAGTATTTTGATATGACGATATTGTGCCTTGGATTATTTGTCGTATATTGCTATGACTTGGATCATAGGTTGATAGATGATATCGGTGTATCAGTTATCATAGATCTATCTTGGGGACAAATTCTGTCATTTCGTTGGTCAGGGTCCACCGAACCGGGCTTTTCTAGTACAACCACATTTGCATTTATGGGAAGGCCCTAATGTGGTCTATTGTCATGCCTCTCACTGGTTCCTACAACTAGGGAAGGTTATGTGCACGTGCTACCCTGGCCTGGTAGGCGGCGATAACCTTGTGTGGCCGAGTTGTATGGATCCATTGTCCCCATTTGGGACCATTTTGTTTTGCCACGACGGTGGCCGTTGGATGTCACGAGGTGGCATCGGGGCCACCCAGGACTGAGCCCAAAAGGGGAGTTGGTCGGAGTGACCAGGAGAGTGTCATGGCAGTATATTGGTTTTGTCAGAACGTAGTTGGTCCATCGTTCTGTGATATGGGTACAGTGTGCTAACCTCTGCAGAGTGTATTTAATCTATCGATAGCCGCATCCTCGGTCATGGGCACAGTTTGTACTAGGTCACACCGTTCAATCAACACTCACATGACGGAATGACTTATAAATGATTTATATGTTGATATATGAGCTATAACAGTTTGGCAGGATGCCGCTGATGATGTTGGGATGATCTTGAGGATGATCATTCATTTTGTGATGTGGTCACGCGGTGATCACATGGAGGTATTGATCACGAGGTGATCGAGGTGATATATTGCTTGGCCGGATAGCTAAGAGTGAGATGGTGATTCAGCAGTAATTCTAGTAGTGTCATATCATGCTTAATAATTATTTCCACATCATAGTAGTTGTTAATAACTTAATCTGTTAAATGCTATGTTGTTGTCTTGCCTTAGTGCTTTTGGTTGTCGTGAGCTTGCAAGTACATTCAATGTACTGACTTGGCGTGTCATGCCAGATTGCAGGTGATGTTGTTATTGATTGATTGCTTGTCGAGGTTACCGTGCGTGCGAGCTAGAAATGTCCCAGCCAGAGTCCCTGCGGAGTGGAGTTCATCACCTTCGTCGTTGTTCCGCTGCTAGAAGTTTTTTTGCCACGAGTTGTTCCGCTGCTAGCATAGAGCTACCTCAGCAGGAGTAGTGTCACCGTGCTGATGTGATCCTTTGTAACATCAGACCTTTGTATCCCTTATCCTTTGTAATAAGAGCTGATTTGTTCTATGTCAAGCAGTGCCGTATTCCAGAAGACTTGATCTCTGGGCTGGAATGTGGGGTGTTCCGGTTCCTCTGAGCCGGGGTGCCACAGCTTCGGGGTGTGAAAATGGTACCTTACGGACCACAAGCCAGGTTTTCCTTCGACCTGGTGTTTCCAAGTCTAAAGTAGATGGATTTACCTCTGCCTGGCCGGCTCGGCTGGTGCTGGTGTGTTCGTGAGAAGAGTCGACATCAGCAAGTTCATTGTGCAGGCAACCAAGAGAGTCAAGATCTTCTACCTCATTTTCTTCTTCATGCTCCACCACTTCAAGATTACCGTCCTTGGGTGGAGTTGGAACTCGAGGCTCGGTTTTCCATCAGTCAGCGTCTTCCTGTGTAATGTAAGCCTGCATATCAAAATGAAGTAAAGGAAATTGCACAAACTGTAAATAAGAAAAGACGACTTACATATGGTGTCAGGTTGCTAGCAAAGAAAGGGGCAAGCCCCACAAGGTCAATATTCTCCAAGGTATCACCAAGAATCTTCTTGATAGCCTTCATAAAGTCACTAGGGACAAGTCGTGCTTACTGAAGCGCAGATCATCATCTAACTAGCCAGTGTACTTGTGCATGAGCCAGCCCTTGAGACTAAGGGGTTGGATCCTCCAACTCATCCTGCACTGGGTCAAGTCAGCCCCGGAGAGACCATGAGTTATCAAAGCATTAATCTTAGAATAAAGGGGCTTCAGTGCCGCCCTCTCTTCAGTAGGAGCATAAGCATCAAACTGCTTTGAAGCTTCAAGCCGGTCTAGTCTATAACCCCGCAATTGATGTTGTTTATTCGGTGATGTGTCCTTGCAGTAGAACCAGGTCTTGTGCCATCCTTTAAGATGACTCGCCAGCGCCATCTCAAGAAAGGCTGAGTTCCTCCTTTGCTGAATTGTGACTCCTCCACATTCCAGACTCAGCCCTCCTTTGCATTTAGTCTGGCGGTTGCCGTAAAAGAATTCTTGAAACAGACTTACAGTTGGCTCAATCTGGAGGCACACTTTGCAATAGACTTGGAAGTTACTCACATTGAGAGCCGAGTTAGGAGCAAGGTCTTGTGGCCTGATGCCAAAATAGTGAAGGATGTCACGGAAGAATTTGGAACCCGTAGGGTGAAAACCTCTATCCAAATGATCCGCAAAGATAACAATTTCTTTTGGACCCGGAGCTGGCCGGGTCTCTTCTTCAGGTCCTTGCCATTCAATTTGGTCCTTCGCTGGAAGCAACCCGGTGTTTACCAAGTCCTCGAGCATAAGATCTGTCATGCACAACTTGGTCTAGTTGGCGGCTTTACTTATTTTGGGAGCCATGAGTTTGATTCGCGATAAGCTCGACTACAAAGTGACGAGAAGAAAGTATAAGCCGGATTGGAAGCATAAAGATCATACGACTCAAAGACCATTAATAACTTAATGGTATGAGCTGGCTAATGGATTACTGTGACATCCAAAGCCGACAAAGGAATGGTACAAGTATGAGTCGGCTAAAAAGTATCCGAGAGTCGGTAAACCTATATCTAAAGTGTGAGTCGGCAGGAGAAATTTCCGGGTCACGGCAGCTACAAACAACTACTGTTCATATTTAGCTATAATCATAGAACTGATAAATGCCAAGAAAGATAAAGTAAAAAGACCTAACTATGGTAATGGCAGCGAGATTTACTATGAAAGGAATCCGATCTGATTGCAAAGGGATTCAAATCTAGGGCAAATCGGATGCGGGTTGGTTTTAGCATACAAATGCTCAATAAATCTATAGAAAAACCACAGCCATTTACTTAAACAAACTATGGATGAACTGCGAAGAACTTCAAAACGGCAAAAATGGTGGAGACACCAGAAGCTTACAGTCTGAGGAAGAGTTTAAGGTTTCCCGCGTTGAGGTCGTGGTCGCGGCGGATTCCGATCATCCTTGGCAATGGCGTTGGTGGAGTTCTTTCCGCGGAGGTCAGGGTTGGCGAGCTCGGGGTTTGTGTCAGGGCGCTGAAGGCAAGAGGAAGAAGAAGGGATCAAGGAGGCAGAGTAAAAAATGAACCTTGAAGCCCGTCTGCTTATTTATAAGAGGAGTGGAGCCCGAAGCGGCAGGGTGAAGCCTAGAGTGGTGCATTGAATTTTTGCTAAAGGGGCGCCTTGATTTTCACGTTGACAAGATTTGACATATCCACTCAAAGATCCATTGTGATGTCATGCGCATATATCAGAAGCAAGTAGGGTGACATCATGGTATGGAGCAGCAAAAATTGTCAAGTGTGGAGACAAACAAGAGACCCGGCAAACATTTTGACCCGGTTAGATGGCTTAGCAGAAGGAAAAATGAGAAGGATTAGAAAGGTGGAATGGGAGCCGACTCAAAAGAAATCAAGACCCAGAGCTCAGCCTTTCATGTTTTCTCTTTGTTTCTTTATTTTCAGGATTAAGTTTAACATGGATAAATCCAAGCTAAAATGGGGGCTAATGTTGGGGATGTTCCCCACAGCGGAGACCCGAGCAAAGGCTTGAAGGCATTATGGGTCGACCTATTTTCTGGGTCACGATAAGACGACAAGAAGGGCCTCAACCCAAGACGAGACCCGGCAAAAGGTCGGCTCTCAAAACACCCTTATGGCCTGACTCGTGTAGAGGCCTAGAAGGAAGGACTTAACTTGGAAAGCAAGTGAAAGCGCAGGTTTACTCCCAAAGGGGGGTGAATGGGAGATTTTTATAAATGCGTCAAACTATGAAGAATTTGACGGAGATTAGATTGAAGAAATAGAAACACAAAGGAAACTAAGTCATCACAGAATTAGAGTACATGCAATCAGGATAAGTAAGAGTGAAGAACATGCAATCATACATTCATACACGCATGAAGAAAATGAACTGAGGAAATGAATGATAGCGAGATGAACTTCTTCAGTTCAAATTCGTCAAAGCACAGATCACAAATTCTTCAGCAGCAGAATAAAGTAAGAGAGGGTTGAGGAATTTGAAAGCGGGTTGGCTCGATGAATACAATGGAATTTGGTAGACCAGTTCCAGTTGCTGCATCAACTGTACGTCTGGTTGAGGCGGCTGAGTCGCAACTCAGAGGACACACAGTCCTCACCGTATTCCTCTTGAGCTAAGGTCACTTAGTCCTCTCCCAATCACTCGTGGTAAGTCTTCAATGTAGACTTCCAAAACCTTCACAAAATTGTTCACCAGCACACCACAATGACTCTTGGTGTACTCAGAACTTGACGCCTAATCATATGGAAGAATGATAGTCTTCAAAGGTAACAGGCTTCGGATCACACAGATCAGTCTCTTTAGTGATGCTCAATCACTTTGGCTCTGGGTTTTTCCTCACTTAGGATTCTCTCAAAGTCACCGGAGGATCAGTTTCTCTCTTATGACAAGTGTCAAGTTCTCTCAGAGCAGCCAACCAACAAGTGGTTGCGGGGGGCTATTTATAGCCAGGGGTAACCCGACATGAATTGGCATAAATTCCCTTCTCTGATTCGACCGTTGTCAGGATAAGGATCCACTCGACAGCTAGCACACGGCGCAGCAATGGTCGGAATTTGAACTCTCAAATTCGTTGGGGCACTCAATTTCCTCACTTTTAGGCAGAACGCAGTGGCAAACTCCTAACTCCTCAGCGTGACCAAATTCGTCAGCGACTAGATGAACTTCATCATTGTCGCTAGCAATTGTGTCAGCTGCACTGGAGATTTCCAAAGGCTTCACTCGAAGCGCCTTTTGTGTATAGGTTTGAATATGTTTGAGCATCACTTTGGAAATGTGAAGTATGATTCACCTAGACCCCCTTTAACAGTACGGTTTTTCCTATGACTCAAATAAGAAGAAAAGAAACTATGAAAACAAAGTCTTCAAGCTTCAAAGTCTTCACTTCAATTTCTTCAAAGGTCGTACCAATTTCATCACCAATTTCTTCACGTGAAGAAATAGATTTTTAGGGGTCATCTTCCATGTGTTAAACCAAATCTTCTGGGTCTTTGTCTCCTGTGTATACTCACAAACACATTAGTTCATCAACCTATTTGTCGTTAATTCTCCAAAACCACTAAGGGGGCACTTGATGCACTTACAATCTCCCCCTTTTTGGTGATTGATGACAAATTGGTTAGGTTTCAAGGGGAGTATAAATAATTGAAGTGTAAGTACAAAGTTTGAAGAAATTGGTTGGCACATATTGAGGAACTCCCCTTGAAGATGGGCATATGAGGAATTTGCTTTGGATTGCAAATGCACATGCCAGGTTGAATTTGTGGAGATCCCCCCCTATATCTTGTAAACCAATCATGCATGATCATAAGATATTGAAGAATATGAATGCATGATGAAAATTGGTGTCTGACGAAATTGTGCCTGCATGAGTAGATATATTGAAGAATAAAGCATGCACATCAAATGAAGCATAAGAGTAAGACAGCCAACAGTTATTAAGTTACAACTCATCAAGAACACAACCAGAAAAGTTCAAGAGTTGCGACTTAAGCAAAAACAGCCCTTATAAAGACCCGCTTGAAGACTAACTCAAACTTCTCCCCCTTTGTCGTCAAATGACCAAAAGGTGGGGAATTTGAGAACTATCAAACATAAAGAAAATCATCATGGAGAGGACGAGGGAGCGCCAGCATTGTTGGGGTCACGCGGTGTAGAGAGACCAGCAGCAGTGTCTTCGACAGATTCATTTTCATCAGTGGAATGTGATGAAGACTCAGAACTCGGCATTAGCGGAGGAACTTTTAGTGTTCTTGTACTTCTTCCTTGGTGGTTCAGCCCAGTCGAAGTTCATCTGAAAATCTTCAGCGGCAAGTTCTTCAGCTGATTTGAGATGAGAAAGTGTGGCCCCACTGTGATCAAATATCTCATGGAGATAGTATATGTTCTTGCGGACGGCATTATGCATCAGTGTCATATTAGCTTGTACAGCAGCAAATTGATGCTAACACATCGATTATGCTTGTCAAGTTTCTGATGAAGACTTATAAGCAGCTCATAGTCAGTCATGACTCGTGGCGCTTCTGGTGAAGATGGACTTCAAGTTTTTGCTGCAGTGTCTTGGCTGGCAGATTCATCAGCTATGGAGCTAGAGATAGGTTGACGAAATTGTCCATCAAGAGGATGAATTCCTTCATTGATAACGCTCTTGCCTTTGCCATGAACTATGGATAGTGTGCTTTGAACAATTTCAACTTCAGGCATGTAGCTCAGGTGGTTCTGACGATCAGCCTTGTAGTGAATTGAAGACCGGGATCTTATGAATCTCCTAATCCATGGTGCATATAGTTTCAATTCAGATGGAAACTGAGCAACAGTGACCAAGGTCCTCAGAAAGAAATCATGAATGTTGATGGGAGTGCCATGTATGATGTGGAACAGCAAATTCTTCATGACTCCCACAACTTCTTCAGTGTTAGAATTGTGGCCTTTGATCAGACTAAGGGTCTTTGTCAGAATACGATATACAGTCTTCGACACATATAGCAAATCCTTCACTAATAAGGTTGTCCTTGGAGCATTTCCTTCAGTCATTGGCTTCATCAACACTTGCATCAGTTGATTAGGCAGCTCAGGTTCTTCATAAATTTTCTTGGCTCCTTCTTGGGGTTGATCAACGAGAAGAGCATGAAGCAATTCATCAATGGGTGCTTTGTAGTGAGTGTCTTCACTCATCCAGTCCAGAGCCCAAGTTGCAGTGTCATCAGCATTGCTAGAGAAGTGCACAGTTGCATAGAACTAAAGAATCGGTTCTTCATTCTAGTTGCGGACATCAGTGCAGAAATTTAGCAGATCAGCAACATGAAGAACAACCAAAACTAGCCGGAAGCAGGGAATTAATTCCATGTCCACATGAGGGATATGACGATGCTGGAATACCTTCTTCTTGTCAAACAGCGGAGAGGCATAGAAGTTCATCTGAGTTCTTGTCCAGAACCTCAAACGCCTGAGTTTGGCTAAGTCATAAGCTGACTCGCCAATGAACAAAGAATTTAGCGCTATCAAACTTTGGATGCTTGAGGCCTTTGCCAATCTTTGGCATCACATGGGATAGGTTGAAGATTTTTCCTTTTCTGTCTGACATCAAGAACTAGTCGTGGAGACCTAGTTGAGTCATTTGGATCTGTGATGGCAAGTGCACGAGCAACTGCCTCAACTGTAGTGGTTGGAACTGTGTTAGTGTCTGCTGAAGGAATTGAATTAGCTCGAGGAGGATATGTATTGATGACATCAACACCAGGGTCATCATCATGAGCAATATCATTAGCTGATGTAGCTGGAATTTCTTTAGGTATGTTGTGGAGTGTAGGTTGTGGTTCTTCAGAGCCAGTTGGAGTTTCTTTAGTGCGTTGAGGCGACTGAGGCTCTGTTGTGAGGGGAGTGGTGAGTGGCGAATTTGGTTGAGTTTCTTCCCAATATTCGCCATGGAGTGGAGGAGTTGTTTCACCATCAATATCCACTTCCTCCTCATTTTCTTCAATCAGTGGAGTATGCTGAGGGATTTGGGTAGCATCTTGAGGCATAGATACATCAATATCAACCTCAATTTCTTTATCCATTTGCTCTGTGGTAGCAGCAGAATGGGTATCTTCTTCTTCTTCAGCCTGAGGGATTTCATAATCCACCCCATATGGAACCATTTGAAGATTCTCAAGATTACAAGCAGGGGGCGCTGATGAGATTGAAATTGCGTCAATAGGAATGACAATTGAAGACAATGTTGTCGTCTTCAATTTCTTCAGTGATTCGGGCATAGGTGGAGCTGATGCCTTTCTCTTCTTAGCTTCTCGCTAGGCAGCTTTCGTCTTCTTTGTTTCTGATGTAGAAGGAAGGGTGATAAGCTTCAAAGATGAAGCCATTGGTGGAGTTGTTATTGAGGAATTGGTTGGAGCAGATTCATCGGGCGTGACTGATGCAGTCACCCTGTCAGGTTCTTCAGGAACGACACTTTCAGTCGCCCTGGGAATTTCTTCAGGCGCAACATTATCCGTTGCTCTTTCAGTTTCCTCAGGTGCAGAAGGTGCAGTCTCACTGGCCTGTGTGATTGGAGGTGGAGCTGATGAACTAGATGTTGGTGTTGTGCCAAACTTGGCGGCTTCACGCTTGTTTTGGTCTTCAACCACCTTGGTTGAGGCAGTAATGAATCGTTCTTTGATGCCACAGCAGTGATTGGCCTGCCTTTCATACTCTACAGATAGCTGAAGAATTTCAGACTGTAGTGTCACAAGCTGTTGAAGAGATATTGAAAGCATGTTCTTCCTCAGCTCCTTCTCCTTTTGCACTTTCTGTTTGTGCACCAGTTTAGCTTGTGCAATCTTGTATTTCTCATTCAATATGAATGAAGAAATCATGTGGCTTGGTCCAGGAGGTAGGCTGAGTTCGTCAAGAGGTGTGTCTGGGTTTGTGCACCAGATATCAATGAAATCGAGCAACTTCTTCGGGTCCAGCAGTATAGGGATAGAAGAATTCTTGGCAATTGCAGCCTGTTCTTATTTTCTTCTAAGGAACTCAGCAAGCTCATCTTCATCAGCGATTCCATGTTCATCAACTTGAGGCACAACGGCCTTACTCTTTGGACTAGGTCTGGTTCCACGGCCAGCAGTTGCTTTCTTCTTCAGCTTGGGTGTTGAGGACATTGGTTGCCCACTAGCTGAGGCACTTCATGCAGAAATTGAGGCTATAGAAAAGCCCTCGGTGTGCTGGCAAGATGTGAGCGTGATCGGTGTTGAAGCTCTTGCTGCTGCCATTGAGGAACTTGATGAAGAAGGAGGCACTGAAGCTTTTGAAACCTTTGCTGCAGAAACCTTTGGCGTTGAAGCCTTTGATGATTTGGGCTCTGCCACTGAGAGAATTGGAACGGTCGGCCTTGGCTTATGTACAGGCTTCTTTTGCATAGCCTTCTTTGGGGCACTAGCACTGCCACTAGCACTGGCTTCAGCTGCAACCTTTGAGGCTCGGTTGAATTCTTCAATGGCCTTCTTTGCTTGTTTGGCCAACTTGGCCTGGCGCTTAGCCCATTCTTCAGGGAAATCATCACCTCTTCTGATACTAGAGGGATCAGCACATTGACCTTCAGCAAGTTGTTGCCTTTTGCACGGAGGCTTAAGTGCGAATTCCTTCATATACTTGGGAGTGACGTATTTGTAAGCCCTCCATTCATATGACCAGTATTGTTTGATCTTTTGCATGCGTGTCTTACACTGCTTATCAGTTTCTGGGCCATGAAAATTTTCATCAGGCGTGCAGTACCCAGCATACAAATCATAGGGATCTCAAAAGTTGTGTGTTCTTCCTTTCTCTTGCCACCTTTCTGTGTTTTCTTTCCATCAGCCATTTTCTTCAACTGAGGATTTTGAACATGTGAGGACTCTGATGAAGTTTGAACTTTTTCCTCAAGCTATGCTGCAAATGAATTAAGTTGATGAGAACCTAGAGATTCGTCGGCAGACATTGTACCTGTGAACAGAGTATAGTTGCGAGGAAATAGGGAAGAGTCACATGCGTTCTCAGAGATTTTCAAAATAAACCAGTTGAGGAAATTGACCCTTATCTTCTTAAAGAATTTCATCAAATGTTCTTGACTTAGGTACTAGAGTTGTACAGATCTGAGCAATTTGCACAATTGAGGAATCTACTCGTTAAGCATATCAATGATGAAATACACAAGACTGACCAAATTGAAGTGCTGACGAATTGGAAGAGTGGTAAAAACAACACTTGATAATTATTTAGTAGAGTGAAGATCAAAGAGAGTTGGCAAATAAGCATTTAATTACCCCAGTGATGAACTGGACGACGAGGTGAAGGAAATCGCTAGCTCAGATCTTATGTGCCCTAACTTGGCGACGAAAGATGTCTAAGGCGACGGCGGAGGTGAATAAATCCATGTTCGGCTTGAGTACGCCGATGAAGAATTCGAGACAGTGAAGCTCTTCTTCTCCAGCGACGATGAGATCGAGCGCGGCGCTAGTGTTTGAGTACTGAGAGCAAAGGGAGCGAAGGGACGAAGTGAACTAATGTTGACAAGGTCAAGGCTAGCTATTTATAGCCGCAGTGAAAACTGAAGGGTTCGAAAAATTTGGATAGATAAGCCCCTGTCCATTCGCATCTCGGTCACACATGTCACGCATGTATTTTCACACTTATCTCTGTGTGTGAAGCGCGGGATGAGTTACTATGGCAACCGCCTAAAAAGAAAAGAAAAACTTTGAGATTTTTAAAGTGTGTTCGCAATTTCTTCAACTGTCAAGGACAAAGTGAAGACTTTGAACAGTGTCAAGTAGAACGCATATGAAGAGTTTGTGAATAGAGTGGATTGAGCTTAGCATAGAGGAGAGCGGGTCCGATCACATCCACATAGACGAAGAAATCAAATTGAAGAATTAGCAATATATAGATGATGTAGAGGACATGAAAAGCTCGAATAGACACGCACACACACACACACACACACACACACACACATATATATATAGGACAGAGCTATTCTGTTACTAGTTTTTTTAGGTAATTCTGTTACTAGTAACAGAATATTATTTTGTTACCCCTCGACCCTATAAGGGCCCGATCTGTATCTGAAACGGTGGTGCCCGAAGTAAAAACAAGAAAACCCAGCCCACCAACTCCCGCATCCCCCCAAATCCATCTTCTCCGGCTGGATCCAGGTGATGGCCAGCCCCCCACCTTCTCCCCCGTCTGGATGCCGGCGATGCCCCGCTCCCACCTTCTTCCCGGCTGGATCCCGTCGTTGCCCCACCCCCACCTTCTTCTCGGCACCGCCCCACCCCCTACCTTCTTCCCGGTGCCACCCCTGATTCCACCTCCCGGCGAGGCACTGCCCCCACCTTCCGACACCGCACCGCCCTCCTCCTCCCGGCCACGCACCGCCCGCACCTCCAAAGTGACGCCCGCCCCCTACTCCGCCTGGCCAAGCGCCACCGCGCCACCTGCCTACTCACCGGCGAGGCCCTCCTCCCCTACTGCCGCCATGGCTGTTCGTGCCCCTCCCCTCCACCTCTCTCTTCCTGGTGACGTCGACTACCACAGCTAGGCCCGATGCTCGTCGACGGCCAGATCCGGGACACACCCCGATTCTTCACCGACCCACCTCCTCCCTCCTCTCGGCCTCACGATCCCCGTCGCTCTCCTGGTCGCAGCATCCAGCCAATTCCGGCGAGGCCTCTGACAGCCGGACGCGGTGACCTCGAACTGCCAAGCATCCTCACTTGAACGGCTCTGTCCTCTTCTAACATGCACACTCTGCTGCTTCTCCTCTGCTTTCTCTCTAGCGGCTGTGATACGTCTCCAGTGTATCTATAATTTTTGATTGTTCCATGCTATTATATTATCTGTTTTGGATGTTTATGGGCTTTATTATACACTTTTATATTATTTTTTGGGACTAACTTATTAACCCAGAGCCCAGTGCCAGATTCTGTTTTTTCCCTTGTTTCAGTGTTTCGCAGAAAAGGAATATCAAACGGAGTCCAAACGTAATGAAACCTTTGGGAAAGTTATTTTTGGAACGGAAGCAATCCAGGAGACTTGGAGTGCACGTCAGGGGATCAATGAGGAGAGCACGAGGTAGGGGGCGCGCCCACCCCCCCTGGGCGTGCCCTCCACCCTCGTGGGCCCCTCGTGGCTCCCCTTACTGACTTCTTTTGCCTATATATCTCCATATACCCTAAAAACATCGAGGAACAGAATAGACTGGGAGTTCCGCCGCCGCAAGCCTCTGTAGCCACCAAAAACCAATCGGGACCCTGTTCCGGCACACTGCCGGAGGGGGGATCCCTCACCGATGGCCATCTTCATCATCCCGGCGCTCTCCATGACGAGGAGGGAGTAGTTCACCCTCAGGGCTGAGGGTATGTACCAGTAGCTATGTGTTTGATCTCTCTCTCACGTGTTCTTGAGGTGATATGATCTTGATGTATCGCGAGCTTTGCTATTATAGTTGGATCTTATGATGTTTCTCCCAATCTACTCTCTTGTAATGGATTGAGTTTTCCCTTTGAAGTTATCTTATCGGATTGAGTCTTTAAGGATTTGAGAACACTTGATGTATGTCTTGACGTGCTTATCTGTGGTGACAATGGGATATCACATGATCCACTTGATGTATGTTTTGGTGATCAACTTGCGGGTTCCGCCCATGAACCTATGCATAGGGGTTGGCACACGTTTTCGTCTTGACTCTCCGGTAGAAACTTTGGGGCACTCTTTGAAGTTCTTTGTGTTGGTTGAATAGATGAATCTGAGATTGTGTGATGCATATCGTATAATCATACCCACGGATACTTGAGGTGACATTGGAGTATCTAGGTGACATTATGGTTTTGGTTGATTTGTGTCTTAAGGTGTTATTCTAGTACGAACTCTATGATAGATTGATCCGAAAGAATAACTTTGAGGTGGTTTCGTACCCTACCATAATCTCTTCGTTTGTTCTCCGCTATTAGTGACTTTGGAATGACTCTTTGTTGCATGTTGAGGGATAGTTATATGATCCATTATGTTATTATTGTTGAGAGAACTTGCACTAGTGAAAGTATGAACCCTAGGCCTTGTTTCCTAGCATTGCAATACCGTTTACGCTCACTTTTATCGCTTGCTACCTTGCTGTTTTTATATTTTCAGATTACAAATACTCATATCTATCATCCATATTGCACTTGTATCACCATCTCTTCGCCGAACTAGTGCACCTATACAATTTACCATTGTATTGGGTGTGTTGGGGACACAAGAGACTCTTTGTTATTTGGTTGCAGGGTTGTTTGAGAGAGACCATCTTCAACCTACGCCTCCCATGGATTGATAAACCTTAGGTCATCCACTTGAGAGAAATTTGCTACTGTCCTACAAACCTCTTCACTTGGAGGCCCAACAACGTCTACAAGGAGAAGGTTGCGTAGTAGACATCAAGCTCTTTTCTGGCGCCGTTGCTGGGGAGGCTAGGTAAGCGGCACTCACACCCCGTCAACTAAGCTCTTTTCTGGCGCCGTTGTCGGGGAGGTGAGTGCTTGAAGGTATATCTTTAGATCTTGCAATCGAATCTTTTAGCTTCTTGTTTTAGCACTAGTTTAGTTTATAAAAGAAAACTACAAAAAATATGGAATTAAGGGTGCCTCATATGCTTCATCTTTTTAATGTCTTTCGTGAAAATGATGGGAAGGAAAATTGTGCTCAAGTACTAGAAGAAGAATTACATAGAATGCTTGGCATAAAATAAATGATGAGTATGATTGCAATGTTGTTAGTATGAATTCTTTGAATACCCATGATGCTAATGATATGCAAAGCCAAAAGCTTGGGGAAGCTATGTTTGATGAAGATGATATTTTTTGTCCCCCATGCTTTGATGAGAAAATTTACTATGATGAAAGCATGCCTCCTATCTATGATGATTATTGTGATGGCACGTATGCTTTAAATAATAATGATAACCATGAAACTTTTCATCTTGATCTTAATTTTCAATCACATGATAGTTATTTTGTTGAGTTTGCTCCCACTACTATTGATGAGAATAAATTTGCTAGTGGAGAGTAGGAAAATTTCTATGCAAGTAGATCATGAAAAGAATGCTTTAGGTGCTGCTTATATTGTTGAATTCATTCATGATGCTACTGAAAATTATTATCAGGGAGGAATGTATGCTTGTAGGAATTGCAATCATATCAAGTTTCCTCTCTATGTGCTTAAAGTTTTGAAGTTATGCTTGTTTTGCCTTCCTATGCTAGTTGATTATTGTTCCCATAAGTTGTTTACTCACAAAATCCCTATGCATAGGAAGTGGCTTAGACTTAAATGTGCTAGTCATATTCTTCATGATGCTCTCTTTATGTTTCAATTCTTATCTTTTATGTGAGCATCATTGAAATCATCATGCCTAGCTAGGGGCGTTAAACGTTAGCGCTTGTTGGGAGGCAACCCAATTTTATTTTAGTTCTTTGCTTTTTGGTTCTGTTTAGTAATAAATAATTCATCTAGCCTCTGTTTATATGTGGTTTTATGTTTTAATTAGTGTTTGTGCCAAGTAGAACCTTTGGGAAGACTTGGGTGAAGTCTTTATGATCTTGCTGTAAAAAACAGAAATTTTAGCACTCACGAGTTTAGCTTAAACTTTTTACTGGACAGTGATATTTAGTTGATTCTTTTTGCAGATGATTACTAGACAAATTGCTCAGGTCCACCAATTTATTTCAGAATTGTTGGAGTTACATAAGTATACGTTTGATACAGATTACTACAGACTGTTCTGTTTTTGACAGATTCTGTTTTCTATGTGTTGTTTGCTTATTTTGATGAACCTATGAGTAGTATCGGAGGGTATGAACCATAGATAAGTTGGAATACAGTAGATATTACACCAATATGAATTTATAATGAGTTAATTACATTACCAAAAGTGGTGATTTATTTTCTTATACTAACGGAGCTTACGAGTTTTCTGTTGAGTTTTGTGTTGTGAAGTTTTCAAGTTTTGGGTAAAGATTCAATGGACTATGGAATAAGGAGTGGCAAGAGCCTAAGATTGGGGATGCCCAAGGCACCCCAAGGTAATATTCAAGTATAAACAAGATCCTAAGCTTGGGGATGCCCCGGAAGGCATCCCCTCTTTCGTCTTCGTTCATCGGTAACTATACTTGGAGCTATATTTTTATTCACCACATGATATGTGTTTTGCTTGGAGCGTCATGTCATTTTATTTTGCTTGCTGTTTGAATAAAATACCAAGATCTGAAATTCTTAAATGTTAGAGAGTCTTCACGTCGTTGCATAATTATTCAACTACTCATTGATCTTCACTTATATCTTTCGGAGTAGTTTGTCGTTTGCTCTAGTGCTTCACTTATATCTTTTAGAGCACAATGATGGTTTTATTTTGAAGAAATAGATGAACTCTCGTGCTTCACTTATATTATTTTGAGAGTCCTAAACAGCATGGTAATTTGCTTTGGTTATGAATTTAGTCCTAATATGATGGGCATCCAAGATGGGTATAATAAAAACTTTCATATAAAGTGCATTGAATACTATGAGAAGTTTGATTCTTTATGATTGTTTTGAGATATGAAGATGGTGATATTAGAGTCATGCTAGTGGAGTAGTTGTGAATTTGATAGATACTTGTGTTAAAGTTTGTGATTCCCGTAGCATGCACGTATGGTGAACCGTTATGTGATGAAGTCGGAGCATGATTTATTTATTTATTGTCTTCCTTATGAGTGGCGGTCGGGGACGAGCGATGGTCTTTTCCTACCAATCTATCCCCTAGGAGCATGCGCGTAATACTTTGCTTTGATAACTTATAGATTGTTGCAATAAGTATGTGAGTTCTTTATGACTAATGTTGAGTCCATGGATTATACGCACTCTCACCCTTCCACCATTGCTAGCCTCTCTAATACCGCGTGCCTTTTGCCGGTATCATACACCCACCATATACCTTCCTAAAAACAGCCACCTTACCTACCTATCATGGCATTTCCATAGCCATTCCGAGATATATTGCCATGCAACTTTCCACTGTTCCGTTTATTATGACACGCTCCATCATTGTCATATTGCTTTGCATGATCATGTAGTTGACATCGTATTTGTGGCAAAGCCACCATTCATAATTCTTTCCTACATGTCACTCATGAGTCATTGCACATCCCGGTACACCGCCGGAGGCATTCATATAGAGTCATATCTTGTTCTAAGTATTGAGTTGTAATTCTTGAGTTGTAAGTAAATAAAAGTGTGATGATCATCATTATTAGAGCATTGTCCCAGTGAGGAAAGGATGATGGAGACTATGATTCCCCCACAAGTCGGGATGAGACTCCGGACGAAAAAAAAGAAAAATAAAAAAAAGAGGCCATAAAAAGAGAAAAGGCCCAAACAAAAAAAACAAAAAAAATGAGAGAAAAAGAGAGAAGGGGCAATGCTACTATCCTTTTACCACACTTGTGCTTCAAAGTAGCACCATGATCTTCATGATAGAGAGTCTCCTATGTTGTCACTTTCATATACTAGTGGGAATTTTACATTATAGAACTTGGCTTGTATATTCCAATGATGGGCTTCCTCAAATTGCCCTAGGTCTTCGTGAGCAAGCGAGTTGGATGCACACCCACTTAGTTTCTTTTGTTGAGCTTTCATACACTTATAGCTCTAGTGCATCCGTTGCATGGCAATCCCTACTCAGTCACATTGATATCTATTGATGGGCATCTCCATAGCCCGTTGATATGCCTAGTTGATGTGAGACTATCTTCTCCTTTTTGTCTTCTCCACAACCACCATTCCATTCCACCTATAGTGCTATGTCCATGGCTCACGCTCATGTATTGCGTGAAGATTGAAAAAGTTTGAGAACATCAAAAGTATGAAACAATTGCTTGGCTTGTCATCGGGGTTGTGTATGATTTAAATATTTTGTGTGATGAAGATAGAGCATAGCCAGACTATATGATTTTGAAGGGATAGCTTTCTTTGGCCATGTTATTTTGAGAAGACATGATTGCTTTGTTAGTATGCTTGAAGTATTATTGTTTTCATGTCAATATTAAACTTTTATCTTGAATCTTATGGATCTGAATATTCTTGCCACAATAAAGAAAATTACATTGAGAAATATGTTAGGTAGCATTCCACATCAAAAATTCTATTTTTATCATTTACCTACTCGAGCACGAGCAGGAATTAAGCTTGGGGATGCTGATACGTCTCCAACGTATCTATAATTTTTTATTGTTCCATGCTATTATATTATCTGTTTTGGATGTTTCTGGGCTTTATTATACACTTTTATATTATTTTTTGGGACTAACTTATTAACCCAGAGCCCAGTGCCAGTTTCTGTTTTTTCCCTTGTTTCAGTGTTTCGCAGAAAAGGAATATCAAACGGAGTCCAAACGGAATGAAACCTTCGGGAAAGTTATTTTTGGAACGGAAGCAAACCAGGAGACTTGGAGTGCATGTCAGGGGATCAATGAGGAGAGCACGAGGCAGGGGGCGCTCCCACCCCTCCTGGGTGCGCCCTCCACCCTCGTGGGCCCCTCACGGCTCCCCTTACCGACTTCTTTCGCCTATATATCTCCATATACCCTAAAAACATCGAGGAACAGAATAGATCGGGAGTTCCGCTGCCGCAAGCCTTTGTAGCCACCAAAAACCAATCGGGACCCTGTTCCGGCACCCTGCCGGAGGGGGGATCCCTCACCGATGGCCATCTTCATCATCCCGGCGCTCTCCATGACGAGGAGGGAGTAGTTCACCCTCGGGGCTAAGGGTATGTACCAGTAGCTATGTGTTTGATCTCTCTCTCTCTCTCTCGTGTTCTTGAGGTGATACGATCTTGATGTATCGCGAGCTTTGCTATTATTGGATCTTATGATGTTTCTCCCCCTCTACTCTCTTGTAATGGATTGAGTTTTCCCTTTGAAGTTATCTTATCGGATTGAGTCTTTAAGGATTTGAGAACACTTGATGTATGTCTTGTCGTGCTTATCTGTGGTTACAATGGGATATCACGTGATCCACTTGATGTATGTTTTGGTGATCAACTTGCGGGTTCCGCCCATGAACCTATGCATAGGGGTTGGCACACGTTTTCGGCTTGACTCTCCGGTAGAAACTTTGGGGCACTCTTTGAAGTTCTTTGTGTTGGTTGAATAGATGAATCTGAGATTGTGTTATGCATATCGTATAATCGTACACACGGATACTTGAGGTGACATTGTAGTATCTAGGTGACATTATGGTTTTGGTTGATTTTTGTCTTAAGGTGTTATTCTAGTACGAACTCTATGATAGATTGATCCGAAAGAATAACTTTGAGGTGGTTTCGTACCCTACCATAATCTCTTCGTTTGTTCTCCACTATTAGTGACTTTGGAGTGACTCTTTGTTGCATGTTGAGGGATAGTTATATCCAATTATGTTATTATTGTTGAGAGAACTTGCACTAGTGAAAGTATGAACCCTAGGCCTTGTTTCCTAGCATTGCAATACCGTTTACGCTCACTTTTATCACTTGCTACCTTGCTGTTTTTATATTTTCAGATTACAAATACTCATATCTATCATCCATATTGCACTTGTATCACCATCTCTTCGCCGAACTAGTGCACCTATACAATTTACCATTGTATTGGGTGTGTTGGGGACACAAGAGACTCTTTGTTATTTTGGTTGCAGGGTTGTTTGAGAGAGATCATCTTCAACCTACGCCTCCCACGGATTGATAAACCTTAGGTCATCCACTTGAGGGAATTTTGCTACTGTCCTACAAACCTCTGCACTTGGAGGCCCAACAACGTCTACAAGGAGAAGGTTGCGTAGTAGACATCAGGGTGCTGCTCCTACTCCTCTCAAATCTCACTTCTGTTGCTGCTGCTCCTCTCGAATCTCACTCCTACTGTTGCTGTACACTAGTAATTGCTGATGCTACTTCATCTCTACCTGAGAAAGATCATCATGGTGATGGTGTTTTGATTCCCTTTACCTTTACCAGTACTAATTGCTCATTGGCATTAGGGAAGAAGGCTTCCCTATGCCAGTACAAGCTTTTTAATGTGTGCATTTTGTTATAGCAAAAACTGAACGGGTGGCAAGATGAATATAGTTGTTACTAAATGCCAAACTGGTGCCTGGGAATTGAGGAAATTGATGCACTAGTTTGTGATTTGCTCATTCCATTGTTTCATGTCTGTTGTTCTTGATTGAGAAGTGTGGGAAAATTTGACTGCATCTTCCTTTGTAGGGAGAAGGACACAATCAGCCACTGTAAAAGAATTCTGAATTATTGTGTGTTAAACACGGCACAAAGATTCTGCATCTGGGAAATGGCTAGTCATTATCATGCACCTTAGCAAGGAATAGTAGATGGTATGCCATGTAAAAAGGATGCGTTGAAGTGGTTGGTGCTGCTCTCCTGAAGGACGATTGATGGCTACCTCCTCCCGCTGGTGGAGCTCTATCGCTGCAGCGCCCTGGTTGCTCACAGCCGCCACCCCGGGTAGTTCTGCAGCACAACACTAAGCCGTTTGACGCCACAGCTCAGGAGGTGCCCGCTTTTCCCAACCTCCCCCCGTACGCTCATCTCCTTCTCTTGTGTATATTCAGTTCAACATCTCATGATTCTTCAGGTCACCTTAGTCGGCATTTTCAGTTCATCTTTGTAACACCCCGAGAATCATGCTACAATAATCCCCTTTAAATGTTGCCTTGTCATCATTGTTACTGTTGCTAATCTCACTTTGATTCTATTCCAGTCCAAATCTCAATTTCAAATTAAAGTCAAAATTCTAAATTGCTCAAACATGAAAACTAAAATGCTCATCATGTGGCAAATATCCTTTTGGCAATATTGGTGGCGAACCAACATTTTTGCGAAGTGTTTAAATGCCCTAAACTAATTAAAACAATGGTTAAAACGTTGCTTAAATGCCTTTTTGTTTTATAAAAATGCTAAGCTAATTTATTTAACTACCAAACTAATTGTGGCAGTAGTCTAAATTATAATAATAATTTAGGTTCAAGCTTTGTGTTTTATAAAACTATTTTACCTTTTGAAATTAAAGAAAACAAAGAAGTTTCAAAACAAAAAAAAAGCCCCCCCCCCACTGGGCCAACCGGCCTAGCCCCCGACCTAACCGGCCCAGCCGCCCCGTATAACTCCCCTAGCCCCCGACCTAACCCTAGACTGCCCCGAACCCCACCCTCTCCCTACAGCGCCGCCAGGGGAGAGCCCCACGCTCGACCCATGATCCACTTCCCCACCCCCACGATCCCATCTCTCTCGCACGACCCCCTGCCCCGCTCGATCTGGACGCCCGCCCGCGCCTAGGGCGCCCATCCCCGTCGCAGTAGCTGCCTCACCTCGCCCCGACACCCATCAGCCGCCTCGTCCCCTCCGCCCCTGATCTGGAATTGGGGCTCGGCCTCGACGACGCCGCCGCCGCTAGGAGCCCCCTTGCCAGAACCACGACGCCACCGGACCGCCTCGCCTCCTTCCTCTCCATGCTACACCGCGCCCGTCTTCCTCGAGCTCCGTCCGTGCTCCGTCCATGGCCACCCCGACCTCCCAACGCATGTCGTCGCCGTCGGGCTGCTCATCGCCGGCCTCCCCGAGCCTCCCCTGCAACGCGGGTGAGGAACCCCACCGGTCTCCTCCTCCCTCTGCTGTTGCGCTCACCGTTGCTCGCGCCGCCTGCGCCTCGACCATGCCCGACGCGTGCGCCCGCGCACTGCCGCCTTCCCTGGCGCGCACTCACCACGCTCCTAGACCGCGCCCCGCCCGCGCCTGACTCTGGCTGCGGCCGGCCCTGCTCCCCATCCCCGCGCAGCTGCCTTCGCCGGCGTCCGCCACCGCTCCCCGCTGTCCCCGCGCGTGACGGAGCCCCTCTCCCGCCACTGCCACTGGCGGGCACCGCTCCGGCCGGCCTCGCCGTGACCACGCCCGGGTCTGCCTCGCCCGGTAGCCCGTGCCCTCAACTGGCCTGAGCCACTGACGAATGGGGCCCACGCCCCTGTCTTAAGAAAAACGAAAAAATAAATGTTAATAAAAATAAAATAACTACTAAAATAATTAATTAATTAGTGGTTCAGTTAATAAACTTAATTAATTTTGCCTAATTAATTAATTAGCTAATTAGTTAGTCACAGGACTCTATGACAGTGGGGCCCCACCCCTAGTTAGCTTAATTTAAACCCCCCCCCTTTAAAATATGTGACACTCACAGATGGGCCCCATTGACCCTGTTGACTGGTCAACTTTGACCCTGTCAACGCTGACTGTACTGCTGACTGGGCACTGACCGGCCCCACGCGTCAGGGTTGACCATGGTCAACTCAGCTGACTGATGACGTCATGATGACGCCATGCTGGTGCAATAACCCTATTTTAGTTTAATAATAAATCTAGGATATTGCTTAAACTTCAAAAATTCATATAAAATAATCTGTAACTTGGATGAAAACGTTTTATACATGAAAGTTGCTCAGAACGACGAGACGAATCCGAATACACGGTCCGTTTACCTGTCAGATAACTCTAAGTATCTGAACATAAAACATTCCCCCTCCGGTCCTCTATCTGACACAGGTTCGGAACCGGGAATATATTCCCGGTTGAATTCCCCCTTCACCTATATCGTGTAGCCATGCGTTAGGTCACACCCGGCACAGCATATTGCCACGTTATGCTTTGTGATGCCATGTTTGCTTTATATTTACTGTTTCTTCCCCCTCTTCTCTCCGGTAGACCCCGAGACCGATGCTGCCACTGTGATCGACTACGTCGACGACGACCCCTCCTTGCCAGAGCAACCAGGCAAGCCCCCCCCCCTTGATCACCATATATCGCCTATTCTTCTCTATACAGCTTGCATTAGAGTAGTGTAGCATGTTACTGCTTTCGGTTAATCCTATTCTGCTGCATAGCCTGTCATTGTTGCTACAGTTGTTACCCTTACCTGCTATCCTATTGCTTAGTATAGGATGCTAGTGTTCCATCAGTGGCCCTACACTCTTGTCCGTATGCCATGCTATACTACTGGGCCGTGATCACTTCGGGAGGTGATCACGGGTATATACTATATACTTTATATACATGACACATGTGGTGACTAAAGTCGGGTCAGCTCGTTGAGTACCCGCAAGTGATTCTGATGAGGGGGCTGAAAGGACAGGTGGCTCCATCCCGGTAGAGGTGGGCCTGGGTTCCTGACGGCCCCCGACTGTTACTTTGCGGCGGAGCGACAGGGCGGGTCGAGACCACCTAGGAGAGAGGTGGGCCTGGCCCTGGTCGGCGTCCGCGGATACTTAATAATAACACGCTTAACGAGTTCTTGGTATTTGATCTGAGTCTGGCCATTTGGTCTATACGCACTAACCAACTACGTGGGAAAGTTATGGGCACTCGACGTCGTGGTATCAGCCGAAGCCTTCGTGACGTCAGCGACTGAGCGGCGCGCGCTGGATTGGAACGTAATCCTGCTCTTGTATTAAGGGGGCTAGTTCTGCTTTCGGCCGCGTACGCAACGTGCAGGTGTGCAATGGGCGATGGGCCCAGACCCCTATGCCATAGGATTTAGACCGACGTGCTGACCTCTCTGTTGTGCCTAGGTAGGGATGCGACGTGTTGATCTTCCGAGGCCGGGTATGACCCAGGAAAGTGTGTCCGGCAAAAGGGGATCGAGCGTGTTGGGTTATGTGGTGCACCCCTGCAGGGAAGTTTATCTATTCGAATAGTCGTGTCCCTCGGTAAAAGGACGACCCGGAGTTGTACCTTGACCTTATGACAACTAGAACTGGATACTTAATAAAACACACCCTTCCAAGTGCCAGATATAACCCAGTGATCGCTCTCTAACAAGGCGACGAGGAGGGGATCACCGGGTAGGATTATGCTATGCGATGCTACTTGGTGAACTTACCATCTACTCTCTTCTACATGCTGAAAGATGGAGGTGGCTTGAAGCGTAGTCTTCAACAGGATTAGCTATCCCCCTCTTATTCTGGCATTCTATAGTTCAGTCCACCGATATGGCCCTTTACACTTATACCCATGCATATGTAGTGTAGCTCCTTGCTTGCGAGTACTTTGGATGAGTACTCATGGTTGTTTTTCTCCCTCTTTTCCCCCTTTCCCTTCTACCTGGTTGACGCAACCAGATGCTGGAGCCCAGGAGCCAGACGCCATCGTCGACGACGACTCTTACTACACTGGAGGTGCCTACTGCTACGTGCAGGCCGCTGACGACGACCAGGAGTAGTTTAGGAGGATCCCAGGCAGGAGGCCTGCGCCTCTTTCGATCCGTATCCCAGTTTGTGCTAGCCTTCTTAAGGCAAATTTGTTTAACTTATGTCTGTACTCAGATATTGTTGCTTCCGCTGACTTGTCTATGATCGAGCACTTGTATTCGAGCCCTCGAGGCCCCTGGCTTGTATTATGATACTTGTATGACTTATTTATGTTGTAGAGTTGTGTTGAGATATCTTCCCGTGAGTCCCTGGTCTTGATCGTACACATTTGCGTGCATGTTAGTGTATGATTGAATCGGGGACGTCACAAGTTGGTATCAGAGCCGACTGCCTATAGGAATCCCCCTTCCACACTCCTTGGCCAAAGTCGAGTCTAGACATTGCAAAACTTTTACTAACATGGTTGTGTGTCTTATGGGCCCACGTCGCCATTGGGTGGTATTAGGATCTTTTATTTCTCGTCTATACTCTGGGACTCTGATCTCTCTTCTATACAGGTTAAATGATTTTTCTAAAATCTAACTTTAGGTTCTCGAGAATACTTCTCCCCGAGAGCCCCTTCAGTCCAGATGACCGCCTGCTGCACCAGAAAATTTTGAAGATACTCTCCGATGTTTCCCCGAGACCCTGGTGCCCTTCGCCGTTGCAAATCCATGCCACCGATAAATCCCTATGGAAAGCTACATACACTTGTTGTCCATAACTTCATTTCCAAATGTTCTTGTTATTACAAGATACCCTAAAATACTTCGGATATTCCGAGAATCCTTTGGGTCTGCTGCCTTGCAGCTTCTTTTCCTCATGAATACTTGTATGAATAATTCCTCACACTTACCGGGGATTTGTTCATCCCTAGTTGTCAGGTGTTTCGCAAAATTCTTCGAAATGCCATTCGATCTTCTGAAATCCTCAGTAGCCTATTGCTCTTGATCTTCTTTACCTGCTTGCATAATGGTTACTTCCATATGTCTAGCAATATTCATTAAAATGCTTTGTGATCGACATTCTGATCATGCTGGATCAACATGTGTGTGAATGCACACAATCATCAGTTATTCCCTGAAAATTATCCTTCCGGCTCGGACGTCATTTTGAACATGAGCTGGTTGTCGACCAATCAAATTGCCACCGTTTGTGCCTCTAAGTCTATTCAACTTACTTGTCTTTTGATCAGAGCATCTGCTTTTGATCCCCCAATTTGGAAATCATAATTCGTTGCATTTAAGGTCTCGAATTATCCAGATTTTTCTATAATCCGATGCCTTGGCATTATTTCTTCTTCTGGCTGAACATATATACTCAAATCAGTTTCTTTGCGGTCCGCCGGATCCTTTGGTGGATTATTATCCGACCATTCCTGCATATTCTCAAAACCTTGAGTTCTTCCCCTGATACACCATGCCTTTGGTAAATTGTATCCTTTGTTTTCTCAACCATGCTCTGTTTTCGAGTTGGTGGTATTTACTATTGAAGCTTGTGGTATATGTTTCCACGATACCCAGACGGGTTGAACCTATGCCTTCCTTAATATGTGTGAACTCAGAAGTTTTCACGAGTCATACTCATCTGGTATTTCACCAGGTAAAACTTTCAACACTAATACCTTTATCAAAGCGAGAAGTGAATGGAAGCTTATACATTGAAGAAGTGGGAGTCGACCTTGAACCTTGCGTTCATGCCCATGGACACGATGTATAACTTATCATGGAAGTTGCTTGTAAAAATAATTACCCCCTTGTTATAAGTTCATCTTGTATCCGTGGTTCGATCATTTATGATCGTGGTTCCGACCATATTTTCTACTTGATCCCATTTCTCAAGCAAGTGAAAACACTTGTCTTCTGCGGATCAATACATCTCCGCAACCCCTATGTCAATCTTCCTTCGAGTAATACCCTCCAGTATCTCAAGAATATCAACGAACTGTGTTGCTTCCTACGAGTCTTCATCTATTATTGCTTCTCACCGATTTCAGATTTCCCCCGGGTTCTGAGTTATTTCACTCGAGAACACCGATAAGTGAATCGATTCCGCACTCCGATTCAATAACTCTATGTAATTTTCATTGCTTACGAGTTTAATAATCCTTCAAGTCATTCCTAGCCTGATCGGCTATATCATTGTGCTAAATTTTAACTGTGCTACCTGGTCCTTCTTCCCAGAGCATAATTTTCGACGATGAGATAACCTTACGCCATTCTTCCTCGTCGTATCATTTCGCCTTGAACAACAAGCTTAATTTTGAGTTCGTGTCGTAACCGTGGTTCCAATAACCTTTCGCTTCATCATTCCTTTGACTTGATGTCATCACCGATCGATTACATCTTCATGAAATCTCGTGACAAATGTGTCGTGATCATCATCAGTATTCTGAGATCTTCCAGGATATCGATCGAATTCATGATGGGAAATACCATCCTTGCCCCTCGATAATGTGGGTTATCATCGACAACATCCTTTCCTTCCCCCAACACAAACTTGTTCATGTTATGGATGCAACTTGCTATCCAGTTTGTGTTATGTTCTACCTTGAAGTATTACTGTCCTTATGTCAAGGATGTTGCAAGGATTGCTCCACCTCTTAATAATTCTTGGTATAGTGATACTTCTCACAAGCACCATTATTTCTTGGTCCCCGTATTGACTAACCGGGAATATCAACAAGTGGACGATGATGTTTGGGTTCTGTACTTCTAGCAGCCCTATTGCTTTGAAGTTAATGGTCGATAGTTCATTCTTAGACTATTGGTTATTGAATCACCATTCTAACATTGATCATGCTACCTAAGCCAATATTTTGGGTACACCTTTCAACCAATGTTTAATTGTGTATGTTTTCCTCGAGCATACATCATTACATCATTTGATCTGGCAAGTGTTATCTCCTTGTTCGCATAATTGTGGAAATCTATCTTTAGTAAAACTCGAGGAATTGTCGCTGAGTCCATCAGCCACCCCCTCATCATTTCCCTTGTTTAATGATGAATTTTTGTTTCGAAACTCGCTCCCATAGTTCATTTCCTAAGAATTTTACAATGTCATCTCGTCAATTGTGTTGCACCTTTTCTTCTTAGGCATCCTGAGTCTAAGGTTTCCTAACACCGATCAGATCTGAATCTCGGTCGGCTATGATGGTTGGAGCATATTTTCAAGAGTTATAACATTGGTCTTTATATGACCCGGTAAGGTGATGTCATGCCTAGCACACTTGACCGGAGGACCTATTGTTATAGTTCTTCCTTTCAGCAAGGTTATCCATTCTTCCATGAGAAAATTGTAAGACTTATTCTACAAGTTTTTCCTGATGGATCCTTCCTGTATCCAAAGTCTCATCTTTGCTTGAAGACCATGTCAATGCTATCTCGAAGCATGTCTGTGGTACTCCGATTTCCAATAAGAGCATTTGAAGGACAATGCTAAATTTTCTTTGTCCATTATCCAAACACCGTTGTATGGGTGATGTCAAGAAATTTCTCTCCCCTTACCTAAAGGGTTTTCTACTTCTATCCAATCATGGATATCATGCTCTGCTTACCCTTGGGAAGGATATACCCCTGAAATATGTGTTTAAACACATTTTCCTTTCCATTGTTCTGTTAATCTGATAAACACCTTTTCCTTTCCATTGTTTTCTTTAACCTTTCTGGTGATCACTTTGATCTAAGCAGTATTAATTCCCTGCTTATGTGAACACCTCGGTGTACAACCCTGTCAGTAAGACCCCGTTACTTTTGTTGATGACATTTCGGTAACCGCCGATGGACGAGAACTTTGCCTACTGGTCCGCCTCGTTTCAACGAGCAGGAAAATGGTTCTCTTCGTCCCTCGCCCTTGGTACCGACGGTGTTGCCGACATAATCGACAGGCTACCCTCTGACATGCCTTGCTACCATGACCGTGCAATATGTCGGCGTCCTTCCTACTTTTGAACCACATGGTGGGCCCATAACCCACAGTTCCACAGGATCGAAACCTGACTCTCCTGTATGTCCCTGTTTTCCGAAATTGTCCCTCGCGCTTGGCTTACCCACGTAGTGATCTATTCTGGTATCATACGCAATACTTATTCCCATTGCTCTGAACCCCTTTCACCCTCTGTTTCAGGTAACGAACGATTGCCTACCCGGTTGAAGCTTCTTATTGCTCCTTCTTACCTTGCTCTCGATGACTTTCTTGAATTTCAACTCGAGAGATGCCTCTATGCCACGTTCACCGAGATAGCCCCCAGGTACCTATCTTGTTTTGAACTCCATCCATCCCGAGTCTTCCCCATTACTCCACCTCTTAAATCTCGGGATGAGATTTCTTGTAGTGGAGGAGATTTGTAACACCCCGAGAATCATGCTACAATAATCCCCTTTAAATGTTGCCTTGTCATCATTGTTACTGTTGCTAATCTCACTTTGATTCTATTCCAGTCCAAATCTCAATTTCAAATTAAAGTCAAAATTCTAAATTGCTCAAACATGAAAACTAAAATGCTCATCATGTGGCAAATATCCTTTTGGCAATATTGGTGGCGAACCAACATTTTTGCAAAGTATTTAAATGCCCTAAACTAATTAAAACAATGGTTAAAACGTTGCTTAAATGCCTTTTGTTTTATAAAAATGCTAAGCTAATTTATTTAACTACCAAACTAATTGTGGCAGTAGTCTAAATTATAATAATAATTTAGGTTCAAGCTCTATGTTTTATAAAACTGTTTTGCCTTTTGAAATTAAAAGAAAACAAAGAAGTTTCAAAAAAAGAAAGAAAAGAAAAGCCCCCCCCCACTGGGCCAACCGGCCCAGCCCCCGACCTAACCGGCCAAGCCGCCCTGTATAACTCCCCTAGCCCTCGACCTAACCCTAGACTGCCCCGAACCCCACCCTCTCCCTACAGCGCCGCCAGGGGAGAGCCCCACGCTCGACCCCCGATCCACTTCCCCACCCCCACGATCCCATCTCTCTCGCACGACCCCCCTGCCCCGCTCGATCTGGACGCCCGCCCGCGCCCAGGGCGCCCGTCCCCGTCGCAGTCGCTGCCTCACCTCACCCCGACACCCATCCGCCGCCTCGTCCCCTCCGTCCCTGATCTGGAATTGGGGCTCGGCCTCGACGACGCCGCCGCCGCTCGGAGCCCCCTCGCCAGAACCACGACGCCACCGGACCGCCTCGCCTCCTTCCTCTCCATGCTGCACCACGCCCGTCTTCCTCGAGCTCCGCCCGTGCTCCGTCCATGGCCACCCCGACCTCCCGCCGCACATCATCGCCGTTGGGCTGCTCATCGCCGGCCTCCCCGAGCCTCCCCTGCAACGCGGGTGAGGAACCCCACCGGTCTCCTCCTTCCTCTGTTGTTGCGCTCACCGTTGCTCGCACCGCCTACGCCTCGACCATGCCCGACGCGTGCGCCCGCGCACTGCCGCCTTCCCTGAAGCGCACTCACCACGCTCCCAGACCGCGCCCCGCCCACGACTGACTCTGGCTGCGGCCGGCCCTGCTCCCCATCCCCGCGCGGCTGCCTTCGCCGGCGTCCGCCACCGCTCCCCGCTATCCCCGCGCGTGACGGAGCCCCTCTCCCGCCACTGCCGCTGTCGGGCGCCGCTCCGACCGGCCTCGCCGCGACCGCGCCCGGGTCTGCCTCGCCCGGTAGCCCGTGCCCTCAACTGGCCTGAGCCACTGACGAATGGGGCCCACGCCCCTGTCTTCAGAAAAACAAAAAAAGAAATGTTATTAAAAATAAAATAACTACTAAAATAATTAATTAATTATTGGTTCAGTTAATTAACTTAATTACTTTTGCCTAATTAACTAATTAACTAATTAGCTAATCAGTTAGTCAGAGGACTCTATGATAGTGGGGCCCCACCCCTAGTAAGCTTAATTTACCCCCCCCCCCTTTTAAAATATGTGACACTGACAGATGGGCCCCATTGACCCTGTTGACTGGTCAACTTTGACCCAGTCAACGCTGACTGTACTGCTGACTGGGCACTGACCGGCCCCACACGTCAGGGTTGACCATGGTCAACTCAGGTGGCTGATGACGTCATGATGACGCCATGCTGGTGCAATAACCCTATTTTAGTTTAATAATAAATCTAGGATATTCCTTAAACTTCAGAAATTCATATAAACTAATCTGTAACTCGGATGAAAAAGTTTTATACATGAAAGTTGCTCAGAACAACAAGACGAATCCGAATACGCGGTCCGTTTACCTGTCAGATGCCTCTAACTATCTGAACATGGAACATTCCCCCTCCAGTCATCTATCTAACACAGGTTCGGAACCGGGAATACATTCCCGGTTGAATTCCCCCTTCACCTATAACGTGTAGCCATGCGTTAGGTCACACCCGGCACAGCATATTGCCACGTTATGCTTTGTGATGCTATGTTTGCTTTATATTTACTGTTTCTTCCCCCTCTTCTCTCCGGTAGACCCCGAGACCGATGATGCCCCTGTGATCGACTACGTCAACGACGACCCCTCCTTGCCAGAGCAACCAGGCAAGCCCCCCCCCCCTTGATCACCAGATATCGCCTATTCTTCTCTATACAGCTTGCATTAGAGTAGTGTAGCATGTTACTGCTTTCGGTTAACCCTATTCTGCTGCATAGCCTGTCATTGTTGCTACAGTTGTTACCCTTACCTGCTATCCTACTGCTTAGTATAGGATGCTAGTGTTCCATCAGTGGCCCTACACTCTTGCCCGTCTGCCATGCTATACTACTGGGCCGTGATCACTTCGGGAGGTGATCAAGGGTATATACTATATAATTTATATACATGACACATGTGGTGACTAAAGTCGGGTCAGCTCGTTGAGTACCCGCAAGTGATTCTGATGAGGCGGCTAAAAGGACAGGTGGCTCCGTCCCGGTTGAGGTGGGCCTGGGTTCCTGACGGCCCCCGACTGTTACTTTGTGGCGGAGCAACAGGGCGGGTTGAGACCACCTAGGAGAGAGGTGGGCCTGGCCCTGGTCGGCGTCCGCGGATACTTAATAATAACACGCTTAACGAGTTCTTGGTATTTGATCTGAGTCTTGCCATTTGGTCTATACGCACGAACCAACTACGTGGGAAAGTTATGGGCACTCGACGTCGTGGTATCAGCCGAAGCCTTCGTGACGTCAGCGACTGAGCGGCGTGCGCCGGATTGGAACATAAGCCTACTCTTGTATTAAGGGGGCTAGTTCTGCTTCCGGCCGCGTACGCAACATGGAGGTGTGCAATGGGCGATGGGCCCAGACCCCTGCGCCATAGGATTTAGACCGGCGTGCTGACCTCTCTGTTGTGCCTAGGTAGAGCTGCGACGTGTTGATCTTCCGAGGCCAGGCATGACCCAGGAAAGTGTGTTTGGCCAAAGGGGACCGAGCGTGTTGGGTTATGTGGTGCACCCCTGCAGGGAAGTTTATCTATTCGAATAGCTGTGTCCCTCGGTAAAAGGACGACCCGGAGTTGTACCTTGACCTTATGACAACTAGAACTGGATACTTAATAAAACACACCCTTCCAAGTGCCAGATATAACCCGGTGATCGCTCTCTAACATGGCGACGAGGAGGGGATCACCGGGTCGGATTATGCTATGCGATGCTACTTAGTGAACTTACCATCTACTCTCTTCTACATGCTGAAAGATGGAGGTGGCCTGAAGCGTAGTCTTCAACAGGATTAGCTATGCCCCTCTTATTCTGGCATTCTGCAGTTCAGTCCACCGATATGGCCCTTTACACTTATACCCATGCATATGTAGTGTAGCTCCTTGCTTGTGAGTACTTTGGATGAGTACTCACGGTTGCTTTTCTCCCTATTTTCCCCCTTTCCCTTCTACCTGGTTGACGCAACCAGATGCTGGAGCCCAGGAGCCAGACGCCACCGTCGACGACGACTCTTACTACACTGGAGGTGCCTACTGCTACGTGCAGGCCGCTGACGACGACCAGGAGTAGTTTAGGAGGATCCCAGGCAGGAGGCCTGCGCCTCTTTCGATCTGTATCCCAGTTTGTGCTAGCCTTCTTAAGGCAAACTTGTTTAACTTATTTCTGTACTCAGATATTGTTGCTTCCGCTGACTCGTCTATGATCGAGCACTTGTATTCGAGCCCTCGAGGCCCCTGGCTTGTATTATGATGCTTGTATGACTTATTTATGTTGTAGAGTTGTGTTGTGATATCTTCCCGTGAGTCCCTGATCTTGATCGTACACATTTGCGTGCATGATTAGTGTACGATTGAATCGGGGGCGTCACAATCTTGTAGGTGATGGAGCTCCCCTTTGGTTCATCTTGCAGATGTGTTTTTGGGTAGTACAAATACATCGCTATAGTTGTTACAGATGTGGTAGCTTGCGGAGTACTAAAAAGACCAACTGCTTAGGATTACTATAATGAACTAATAAAAAAATTGAGTCCTTCAGGATCCTCTAGTTCTGGATGCCCACCGCCATCCCTGTCAACCCCTATTTATTCACCATAAGGAGGCTCTCTGCTTGTCACTCGGTTGTCCTCTATTTGTTCTAGCTTCTGAAGAAATTGCAAATCAAGTTTAGTTTGATGATGGTTGTTGAGGATTACATCTGTGTGCTTTGATTGATTTATTTTCCGAATCTTGACTTGCTAAAATGAACATACTCTGTTTTCAATCAATTGATGGAGTGCAGGAAATCCAAAATTGTCTTGTTGTTTACTCCATCAATTCATATAAGTTCAGCTATTTTATTGCTAAATAAGTTCAGCTATTTTATCAAAAATAGGGGGCTATAAGATGTTTACTGTCATTGCCCTTCCAAAACATGTCGTTGGTGTCGAACCATTCACAGTGAGTTTCAGTCCATAGGTTGCTCGTGATCCTCGCTCCTTCAGATCCACTTCATCGGTGCCGTCAGTCCACAGGAGTAGGGGTGGCGTGCCCGTCAACAAACAAGAACAGAAGGTATGTGCTGGGAAAACTTGAGATTACATACGCATTTGGGTAATAGAAGTTGTACCTTCTTTCAAAGTTCAAAATGAAAGATATTCAGTTCAACTTGTTGTAGCAAAACATGTGTGAAACCTTGGCAACGTGTCTACACACTATCTAGTATAGAAAAAATGTCCGGCGTAGTCCAGCATGCCGCCGCCTACCCCTGCCTCCGAGCGCCGCTGGTCTATAAGTTCAACATGCAAAACCCTATAAGTTCATATTTCAAAACAAATGAAGTATTTGGGAAGTAAAATTAAGTATTTCAAAGTACAGAAATCTTTTTAGGTTTCTTTGGGAACTTCTAATGTTACTGAACATGAACTTGCTTGGTTACACAAATATGAAACTGATTGTGCAAGTCACTTAGAATGTGTTTGAACTTGTTATGGGAACTCATGACTTGCTATGATTAAATGCAGGGAGCAACTGGTGCCGAATGGTCCCCTGGGAGCTAGTCTTTCAGTTCATTGTATGAAAAAAAAGCAAAGTTCATCTTGTCTAGTAGAGGTTGCTGCTGGTGTCTGTTCATTGTCGATTTCGTTTTGGGAAATATCCAAAACTTACTACTAAGAACGGATGCAGTTTGTCTTGCGCAAGTTGGAAATTCCCTGATGCTGAGTGTCTTAGTATAACCCTACATCACACAGGAAACAGTGTGTGTACATTTTTGGATTTTATTTTGGAAGGTTCACGCATCCATATTAGAGAGATTCATCGGACATAATTTTGCAAGGTCAGAAAAAACAATTGCTCAGTACATCACAGCAGCTCTTCGATGCAAAAAGGATGGCTCTTCTCAAGTCAACAGCTAACCAAACTGGGTAAGTTTTTAGAAATTCATTCTAGTGTGAAACGTTGGTGAGATTCTGATTAAGACTTTTGTCCATTCCAGCAACTTCAGGGTAGCTCGGTCAAATATGGCGGCTGTGCAGTAAACAACTTCAGTTGAGAAATCAGCAAGGTGTAATGCATACTATCTTCTATAACTCATTTCACTTCACGGTTTCTTCACCTGTTTGTTGTTTCCTAATTATCCTAATTCCCAAATGTTCTACTCAACTTCAGCGCCATGCTCAGTCCAATCCCGTGGCTTCAGGGTGGCCGAGTTCGTCGCGACCATCAGTTCAGAGACCTGCGTCACTGCGTGTGTTGCTACCATGGCCGCCTGTGTCACTGCGTGCTCTGTCAACAACCTCCTGCACAAGGAAAATCAATAGGAGTAGAGGCGTCTGCGATGCTGTGTTCTAGCGAGGTGGCTGATTATGTTTGTCAGTTTGTAATACTTTGGCCACAGAGTACTTCTGTATCCTTTTCTGACCGGAGCATGACTATAGCTTATGTCAGTACAAACTTTGATTGTGATGGTACTACAAACTTTATAAAAACACCAGTAATCCATTTTTACTAGTACTTATCTTTTATACAATTCACATGGATTGTGCCCCTATTACCAACTGTGGTATAAAAATGCACTGTGCTCACCATTTTATTTTAGTTCATCAATTTGTAATACTTTAAAGAGAGGAGGTAAATGTGAACCATTCAGTTTTGTATTATAAAAAGTGTTAATGTGAGAAACTTCAAAAATATCTTGTTTAATAAATTCTGCTTGTTCTGTGTATAGTATTTATTGAGCTAAAAATGGTATGGTTCAAAACTTCAAACATTCTTGTCGATCTCATTGTAATCGTCCTTGTTTTGTGAGTTTCCTTATGCAAGCTTTGTGGTCAGTCCAGATGGGAGAAGGTGATCCGTCCAAAGTGTAATTCTGTGACGTTGACGTCCAAGTTATACAACTGATCCGTACAAACAAAAACGGTGGTCTGTTCTACAAAGGAAAAATTGTTTAATTAAAAATATTGATCAGTACAAGTTAAAAACGGTGGTCCGTTCAGAATAAAAGAAATTACAGAAATTCAAAGTGTAAAAGTTCAAGCTAAATGAAACCCTATGCAATTCAAATGGTAGAAGTACAACTCGTAAAATGAGAGAAGTCCAGAACATCATTGTAAAAAATGCTGAGTTAAAAAAAGAAACACACAAAACATTCCTCTTTTTGAAAAAAAAGGCATTCCGTTCAATCATATAAACATGCAAGTTCGGGGACGATGATACCGTAAACCGTTGAAAAGTTACAAAGTTTAAAAATACCTCAGTACAAACAAACACATAAATCAGTACGAGTACTCTATTTTTAAGACAGGAAAACAACAAAATCTGTCTTGCCGTATTCAAAATTACTCTTAGGCGGTTGCGAATTTAAAAAAATGTTCAACATGACTAAGTTTCGCATTTTCGATAGCTTTCCAATGGTATATTATTTGCCCCATTTCGACAAACTTTAACAATCGCGTTCTAAATTAAATTTGACCGTATTCGAATTCATATTAAAACCGTAAAGAATTAGAAAAAAACTTTATATACGAAAAATTTGTGCATTTTCCATAGCTTGCAACGTCGTATCATTTGCGTCAATCCGACAAACCATTTGCAAAAAAACGTAAAAATACGTTTCGCCCAGAATTTCACCGTTTTTCAAGTTACTTTCAAATCATATATAATCTGAAAAAACATTACATATGTGGAAGATGCGGATTTTCATCAGCTTTCCAACGCCATCTTATTTGCTCAATTCTGACAAACCGTTTGAAAATTGAGTCCAAAATACGAGTCGCGTTTTCGGTTTTGAAAAAAAAATGGTTTTTCAAAACGGCTCTTAAATCATAGTGATTTTGCAAAAACTTTCAATATACTTGTAATATAGATGTCAAGAGATTTCCAACGATATATTACACGCCCCGTTCCAAAAAAATAAATTGCAAATTTTTTGGAACTAAAGAAGACGATTTTCAATGGAAATGAAAGTATCAGTTCAACCGCTCGAATTAATCAGTTCAATAATGGTAACAGAATAATATTCTGTTACGTGAAACAGAATAGCCCAGATGTGTGTGTGTGTATAGGTCATAAGTTATTCTTATATATATATATATTAATACTATATATATAGTAATATTATTCATCTCCCAGGGTGCAAAATAAGTTATTCTTTACCCGAGGTAATCTTACACTCGTTTCAGAAATAATTACATTTGGGATTCAAATAGTTATGTTCATATTGATTCACTGAGTAAAACTTGGCATAAAAAACAAAAATATAGGTCATAAGACAAGAAAATTTGCATTTTATGTATATTTTACATTATGTTTTTATGTTTGTAATTTTACGTAACATAAATATATTTTTACGGTGATTATATATTTTTACGGTGTCTTTTTATGTTTGAAATAAGACAAAATTTATGGAACGTAAAATTACAGTGCATTGATGGTAAAATAGAGGGGGAGAAGAATAATTATTCCTCACCCAGGGTGACGAATTTGAATAAAGTAATATTATTCATCTCCCAGTATATATCAGTGAAGAATAAACTCAAATGATGACTTTGATAAATTTGACGAAATTGCAAATGATGAAAAACTCAAATTTGAAGAAAGTCAAAGAGAGGTGGTGGCTTTACCCATCGTATAAGAACTTTGATGACTTCAGACACCGCGTACAATTGTCATAGGGTTCTGAGAGTCAAGTTCTTCGTTAATTTCTTCACATTTAGAGGGTTACTTCGTGTGTTGTGCATCAAAGTCATCAAAAATGCATAAGCATTAGGATGTGTGTCCACTTCAGAGGACATTCGAACATTCTGGGATGTTTAGCTCACACGCAACTTGCAGAACCTCTTTTCATCCAAGGGCTCAGTGTAGATATCGGCAAGCTGGTCTTCGGTCTTCACGTGGTCGATGACGATGTCTCCCTTCAGCACATGATCACGAAGAAAATGGTGACGAATCTGGATATGTTTCACCTTGCAATGTTGCACTGGGTTGTGGGTGATCTTGATAGCACTATCGTTGTCACAGAAGAGAGGGACTTTTTTCACGTGACGCCATAGTCCTTGAGGGCTTGCTTCATCCAAAGCAACTGTGAGCAGCAGGCACCAATGGCAATGTATTCATCCTTAGTTGTGGATAGAACCACGCTAGTCTGCTTCTTTGAGGACCAACAGACAGGAGATCGTCCGAGGAAATGGCATGTGCCTGATGTAGACTTGCGATCCACATGATCTCCAGTGTAATCAGAATCAGAAAATCCAGCTAGATCAAAAGATGAGCCCTTGGGATACCATAATCCAAGCGTTGGTGTATGAGCTAAATATCGAAGAATTTTTTTCACAACCTAATGGTGTGATTCCTTACGTGTCGCTTGAAATCGGGCACACATGCAAACGCTAAGCATAATATCTAGCCTAGATGCGCATAGCTAAAGAAGCGAACCAATGATGGAGCGATATACCTTCTGATCGAAATCTTTACCACTTTCGTGAGTGTCGAGTTGACCATAAGTAGGCATTGGAATTTTTAGGCCTTTGCAGTCTTGCATGCCAAATTTCTTCAGGCAATCTTTGAGGTATTTCATCGAGAAATGAAGATGCCATTGGGTTTTTGACGAATTTGAAGACCAAGTAAGAATTTTAATTCTCCCATCATAGACATATGATATTCTTCATGCATCATCTATGCAAATTCGTCACTAAAATTCTTGTTAGTGCAACCAAAGTTAATATCATCAACATATATTTGGCATATGAACAATTCACCATCATGAAATTTAGTGAAAAGAGTAGGATCAAGTGAACCGGGTTTGAAACCCTTTTTCTTCAGGAATTCCTTCAATGTATCATACCAAGCCCGTGGGGCTTGCTTGAGGCCATAGAGAGCCTTGTTTAGTCTGAAGACTTTGTCCGAATGCTTTGGATCCTCAAAACCTGGTGGTTGAGCAACATAGACTTCTTCCTCAAGCTTACCATTGAGGAATGCACTTTTCACATCTATTTGATATAAGAGAATATTGTGATGGTTAGTAGATGCAAGCAATACACGAATATATTCAAGCCTAGCAACAGGTGCAAAAGTTTCACCGAAAGCAATACCGTCAACCTGTGTGTAGCCTTGTGCTACAAGACGAGCCTTATTCCTTACCACTTGGCCATTTTCATCTTGCTTGTTGCGGTAGATCCACTTAGTGTCGATGATATTGTGCTTGCGTGGATCAGGTCGATTCACAAGCTCCTACACATTGTTGAGCTCGAATTGTTGCAATTCTTCTTGCATGGCTTGAATCCACTCAGGCTCCAGAAACTCTTCAACAACTTTGGTGGGCTTTGTAATGGAGACAAATGCATAATGCCCACAAAAGTTAGCTAGATGTGAAGCCCTTGAGCGAGTGAGGGGACCAGGTGCAATAATGTTGTCGAGGATCTTCTCAATCTGCACTTCATTCGCCACTCGTGGATGAGTTGGACGAGGGTCTTGTTGAGGTTGAGCATTTTCCTCAGAGTCATTTTCTTCAGGAGCAGTAGTTTCTTTAGGACGAGGAATGATCACTTCTTCTTCAGCTATTTCCTCACTTGGCACTATTTCACCAGTGCCCACCTGCTTGATAGATTCCTCGGGAGGCATTTCATCTAGCACAGGAGGCAGGTGCTCTCTTTGTGATCTGTTAGTTTCATCAAACCGCACATCTACAATTTCAACAACCTTGTTGCGATAGGTGTTGAAGACTCTCTAGGCGTGTGAGTCCTTTCCGTAACCAAGCATAAAACCTCATGTGCTTTCGGTGCAAATTTGGAATTGTGATGAGGATCTCTAATCCAACATTTAGCACCGAAGACTTTGAAATAACTTACATTGGGCTTTTTGTCAGTGAGGAGCTCATATGAAGTCTTCTTGAGGAATTTGTGAAGATATACTCAATTGATGATGTGACAAGCAGTATCAATTTCTTCAGGCCACCATCGACGAGGTGTCTTGTATTCATCAAGCATAGTGCGACCCATCTCAATGAGTGTCTTGTTCTTGTGCTCAACAATTCCATTCTGCTGAGGAGTATAGGGAGCAGAGAGCTCTGATACGTCTCCGTCGTATCTATAATTTTTGATTGTTTCATGCCAATATTATACAACTTTCACATATTTTTGGCAACTTTTCATATGATTTATTGGACTAACCTATTGATCCAGTGCCCAGTGCCAGTTCCTGTTTGTTGCATGTTTTTTGTATCGCAGAAAATCCATATCAAACGAAGTCCAAACGCGATAAAAACTTACGGAGATTTATTTTGGAATTTATGTGATTTTTGGGGGGTGGAATCAACGCAAACGGGGCTGACAGAGCGCACAACCCACCAGGGCGCGCCAGGCACCCCCTGGCGCGCCCAGGTGTCTTGTGCCCTCCTTGAAGGTCGGTTGGGGCCCTTCTTCTGGCGCAAGAAATATAATTTATGGAAAAAATTGTGTAAACATTTCAGCGCAATCGGAGTTACGGATCTCCGGGAATTTAAGAAACGGTGAAGGGCCAGATCTAGGGAACGCGAAACAGAAGAGAACAGAGAGGGAGATCCAATCTCGGAGGGACTCCCACCCCTCCGCCACCATGGAGACCATGGACCAAAGGGGGGTCCCTCCTCCCATCTAGGGGGGAGGCCAAGGAAGAAGAAGAAGGAGGGGGGCTCTCCCCCCGTCGCTTCCGGTGGCGCCGGAGTGCCGCCGAGGCTAGGATCGTGATGGTGATCTACATCAACAATCTTGCTACAGTCAACACCAACTTTCTTCCCCTCTATGCAGCGGTGTAACACCCCTTCTCCCTGCTGTAATCTCTACTTAAACATGGTGCTCAACTCCATATATTATTTCCCAATGGTCAATGGTTATCCTATGATGTTTGAGTAGATCCGTTTTGTCCTGTGGGTTAATCGTGATCTTGGTTGGTATGATTGTATATTTTATTAATGGTGTTGTCCTACGGTGCCCTCTGTCTCGCACAAACGTAAGGGGCTCCTGCTGTAGGGTGTTGCAATACATTCATGGTTTGCTTACGGTGGGTTGTGAGAGTGACAGAAGCTTAAACCCGAGTAGGTGGGTTGTGACGTATGGGAGTAAAGAGGGCTTGATACTTAATGCTATGGTTGGGTTTCACGACCTTAATGATCTTTAGTAGTTGCGGATGCTTGCTAGGGGTCCAATCATAAGTGCATATGATCCAAGTAGAGAAAGTATGTTAGCTCATGCCTCTCCCTCATATAAAATTACAAGAATGACTATCGGTACTTGTTATCGATTGCCTAGGGACAAATAACTTTCTTGTTGATAAAAACCCTTTTACTAAACACCTAACTTTTATTATCTTGCAAAATACTTCTAGTTTTATTTTTGCAAAGTAGTTCTAGCATCACTCCTACAAAATAGTTTCATACTTGTTTCCGGTAAAGCAAACGTCAAGTGTGCGTAGAGTTGTATCGGTGGTCGATAGAACTTGAGGGAATATTTGTTCTACCTTTAGCTCCTCGTTGGGTTCGACACTCTTAGTTATCAAAAAATGCTACAAATGATCCCCTATACTTGTGCGTTATCAAGACCTTTTTCCGGCGCCGTTGCTGGGGAGCAATAGCGTGGGGTGAATATTCTCGTGTGTGCTTGTTTGCTTTATCACTAAGTAGTTTTTATTTTCTGCTCTAAGTTGTTCTCTATCTTTAGTTATGGATATGGAACACGAAACACCAAAAAAATTAGTGGTACTTGCTACTCATGGAGATGGGGAACCTCCTAAAACCCTCGATGCTCGCTATGTGAAAAATGTTATGCACTACTTTGATAATCCTGAGAAAACCCCATTCAACATGATAATGGAAGTAACGTTGGATCAACGTGAATATTTTAGGGATTATCGGTTGACACAAAAAGGGAAACTTTTATGGGATCAAATTTATATGTTGCATCGGTATGCTCGGGATTTATGCTTAAGATATGATTATACTTGTTGCTCTAGGATGAATGCTCCACACCTTCCCTGTTCATGCAAATTTAATGATAATGAAACCTTGGCTTCTTATGCTAATGGTATATATGATTACTATGATGTGGAAAGAATAGAAGAATTTGTTGCTTTTAAGGGTGCTTATGAAATTGAATCTTTGTTTGAAAAGTATGAAGCTTTTGATGATGATGTTTATAGACCTGAAAATTTTCATATCCTTAAATATTGCTATGATAATTATAAGTTCAATTCCTATATTGATGAATTTATTGAGAGAGTCTCCGCTGTCCAAGAAGAGACCAATATTTTGCAGGAGTCTATGGAAGAAGGAATTGATGAAAGTGTGAGCTCATTGGATGAAAAAGATGATCAGGAGAGCGAAGAACAAAAGGGGGAAGAGCGGATTAGCTACCCGTGCCCACCTTCTAATGATAGTAACCCTCCAACTCATACATTATTTAATTTTCCTTCGTTCTTACCGAAGCATGAATGCCATGATAATTGCTATGATCCCGTTGATTCTTTGAAATATCCCTTTTTGATGAACTTGATGCTTGTTATGCTTGTGGCCAAGATGCCAATATGAATTATGCTTATGGAGATGAACTTGCTATAGTTCCTTATGTTAAGAATGAAATTGTTGCTATTGCACCCACACATGATAGTCCTATTACATTTTTGAATTCTCCCGACTACACTATATCCGAGAAGTTTGCACTTATTAAGGATTACATTGATGGGTTGCGTTCTACCACTACACATGATGATTTTGATGAATATAATATGCATGTGCTTGCTGCTCCTACTTGCAATTATTATGAGAGAGGAACTACATGTCCGCCTCTTTATGTTTCCAACACGAAAGAATTGCAAGAAACTTCTTATGCTATGTATTGGCCTTTACTTGATGTGCATGAATTGTTCTTGTATGACATGCCGATGCATAGGAAGAGAGTTAGGCTTCGTCATTGCATGATATATGTTTCTTTGTGCTCACTACTAAATGCCAAATCATTGCTAATTAAAATTGGCTTTGATAAACCTTGGGATCCGGGTGGATCCGTTACTTGAGCACTTTATGCCAAGCTTAATGGCTTTAAAGAAAGCGCTGCCAGGGAGACAACCCGGAAGTTTTAGAGAGTCATTTATTTCTGTTGAGTGCTTTTATAAATTTTAAAAACACGAAAAATATAGAGGGGAACCCAAAACTTTTCAAAAAGGAAAGTGAAAGTGAGAGAGACAAGCATTGTTGAAGTGGGGGAGCTCCTTGAACTTTGTTCATGCTCAGGGAAACTTTGTGAATCTTAATTGCAGAAACTTTTCAACAAAAATAATTACCCCCTTGTAAAATTCCATTGTATTATAAAAATAATGTGCTAAGATTTGCCTTTAGGATGTTTAAATTGCTTGTTGGTTTGTGCGGTGCAAAACAGAAACTTTGGCTGTAGTGCGCGATTTTAGATTTTTTTTACTGGAACGTCAAACGCTTCTAAAACCTTTTGTACTATCTTTCTATACAAAATTTTTATTTTGCCTAATTGTTTCGGAATTTTTAGAGTTACAGAAGTATGGTGGATGTTCGAATCTTTACAGACTGTCCTGTTTTCACATATTGCTGTTATAGCTTCATTATTTGCGTATGTTTGAATTCTTGTTGAAGCCTCCTGGACTTGGGGCCATAGAATTGTGATAGAATAAAGTGGGTAATGTTTATTTATAATTAAACAATAATGTTACAGCAGTACATGATGGGATTTCATTGCCATATTCACTAACCCCGCCACTAAAAGTTCGGTTAAGTTTTGTGTGGATGAAGTGTTCGAAGATCGAGGAGGTCTCGATGTGAGGAGAAGGAGGAGAGGCAAGAGCTAAAGCTTGGGGATGCCCAAGGCACCCAAGTAAATATTCAAGGAGAATCAAGCGTCTAAGCTTGGGGATTCCCCGGAAGGCATCCCATCGTTCTTCAACAAGTATCGGTATGTTTTCGGATTCGTTTCGTTCATGTGATATGTGCAAATCTTGGAGCGTCTTTTGCATTTGGTTTTCACCTTTCTTTTATGCACCATGCTGGTATGAGATAGTCCATGGTTTATTTATAGAATTATCATTGCACTTCACTTATATCTTTTGAGTGTGGCTTTATAGAATGCTTCATGTGCTTCACTTATATCATTTGAAGTTTGGATTGCCTGTTTCACTTCACCTAGAAAACTGTTGTTTGAAGAATGCTCTTTTGCTTCACTTATATTTATTAGAGCATGGTATTTTGTAGAAAGAATTAAACTCTCATTCTTCACTTAGATCTATTTAAGAGAGTCAACAGGAATTGGTCAATTGCATGGTTAGTCATAAAATCCTACATAAAACTTGTGGATCACTAAATATGATATGTTTGATTCCTTGCAATAGTTTTGCGATATAGAGATGGAATATGTGGGAGGCACTAGTAAATGGTTGTGTTTAGTAGGAATATTGGTGTTAAGGTTTGTGATTCCCGAAGCATGCACGTATAGTCTCTCGTTATGCTATGATGTTGGAGCATGATTAATTATTGATTGTCTTTCTTATGAGTGGCGGTCGGGGATGAGCGATGGTCTTTTCCTACCAATCTATCCCCCTAGGGGCATGCGTAGTAGTACTTTGCTTCGAGGGCTAATAAACCTTTGCAATAAGTATATGAGTTCTTTATGACTAATGTGAGTCCATGGATTATACGCACTCTTACCTTTTCGCAATTTGCTAGCCTCTATCGTACCGTGCATTGCCCTTTCTCACATCGAGACGTGGTGCAAACTTCGCAGGTGCATCCAAACCCCGTGATATGATACGCTCTATCACACATAAGCCTTGTTATATCTTTCTCAAAACAGCCACCATACCTACCTATTATGGCTTTTCCATGGCCATTCTGAGATATATTGCCATGCAACTTCTACCGCTTCCGTTTGATGACTTGGGCATTCATTGTCATAATTCTTTGCATGATCATGTAGCTGACATAGTGTTTGTGGCTCAGCCACCATTCATCATTTTTTATACATGTTACGCTAGATCATTGCACATCCTGGTACATGCCAGAGGCATTTATATAGAGTCATATTTTGTCATAGGTATCGAGTTGTAATTTTTATTTCTTTTGAGTTATAAGTAAATAGAAGTGTGATGATCATCATTATTCATTTTTAGAGCAGTGCCCCAGTGAGAAAAGGATGATGGAGACTATGATTCCCCCACAAGTCGGGACGAGACTCCGGACAATGAGAGAAAAAGAAAAAGAAAAAATAAACAAAGAGAGAAGGGGCATTGTTTAAAGTATCCTTTACCACACTTGTGCTTCAAAGTAGCACCATGTTTTTCATATGGAGAGTCTCCTATGTTGTCACTTTCATATACTAGTGGGAATTTTTCATTATAGGATTAGATGCACACCCACTTAGTTTTCATATTGAGCTTTCATACACTTATAGCTCTTAGTGCATTCGTTGCATGGCAATCCCTACTCCTTGCATTGATTTGATGGGCATCTCCATACCCGTTGGTTAGCCGCGTCGATGTGAGACTTTCTTACCTTTTTGTCTTCTTTATATTTACACCTATCATCATACTCTATTCCACCTGTAGTGCTATATCCATGGCTTGCGCTCATGTATTGCGTGATTGTTGAAAAAGCTGAAGCGCGTTAAAAAGTATGAACCAATTTCTCCGCTTATCATCGAGGTTGTGCATGATAAATACTTTGTGTTAAGAAGACAGAGCATGACAAGACTATATGACTTTGTAGGGATAGCTTTCTTTAGCGTTGATATTTTGAAAGACATGATTGTTTATTGGGATGCCTGAGTGTTGATGTCTTTATGTCAAATTATGGGCTATTGCTTTGAATCACTTATGTCTTCATGCCACGATTAGATATATGATCAAGTTTATGTTAGGTAGCATTCCAAATCAAAAATTATCTTTTTATCATTTACCTACTCGAGGACGAGCAGGAATTAAGCTTGGGGATGCTGATACGTCTCTGTCGTATCTATAATTTTTGATTGTTTCATGCCAATATTATACAACTTTCACATATTTTTGGCAACTTTTTATATGATTTATTGGACTAACCTATTGATCCAGTGCCCAGTGCCAGTTCCTGTTTGTTGCATGTTTTTTGTATCGCAGAAAATCCATATCAAAGGAAGTCCAAACGCGATAAAAATTTATGGAGATTTATTTTGGAATTTATGTGATTTTTGGGAGGTGGAATCAACGCAAACGGGGGCCCACAGAGCCCACAACCCACCAGGGCGCGCCAGGCGCGCCCTGGCGCGCCCAAGTGTCTTGTGTCCTCCTCGAAGGTCGGATGGGGCCCTTATTCTAGCGCAAGAAAGATAATTTATGGATAAAATCGTGTAAAAATTTCAGCACAATCGGAGTTACGGATCTCCGAGAATTTAAGAAACGGTGAAGGGCCAGATGTGGGGAACGCGAAACAGAAGAGAACAGAGAGTGAGATCCAATCTTGGAGGGGCTCCCGCCCCTCTTCCGCCATGGAGACCAGTGGACCAGAGGGGGATCCCTCCTCCCATCTAGGGGGGAGGCCAAGGAAGAAGAAGAAGGAGGGGGCTCTCTCCCCCCTCGCTTCCGGTGGCGCCGGAGTGCCGCCGGGGCTAGGATCGTGACGGCGATCTACATCAACAATGTTGCTACCGTCAACACCAACTTTCTGCCCCTCTATGCAGCAGTGTAACACCCCTTCTCCCTGCTGTAATCTCTACTTAAACATGGTGCTCAACTCCATATATTATTTCCCAATGATCTATGGTTATCCTATGATGTTTGAGTAGATCCGTTTTGTCCTGTGGGTTAATCATGATCTTGGTTGGTATGATTGTATATTTTATTTCTGGTGCTCTCCTACGGTGCCCTCCGTCTCGCGCAAAGGGGCCCCCTCTGTAGGGTGTTGCAATACGTTCATGATTTGCTTACGGTGGGTTGTGAGAGTGACAGAAGCTTAAACCCGAGTAGGTGGGTTGTGACGTATGGGAGTAAAGGGGACTTGATACTTAATGCTATGGTTGGGTTTCACGACCTTAATGATCTTTAGTAGTTGCGGATGCTTGCTAGGGGTCCAATCATAAGTGCATATGATCCAAGTAGAGAAAGTATGTTAGCTCATGCCTCTCCCTCATATAAAATTACAAGAATGATTACCGGTACTTGTTATCGATTGCCTAGGGACAAATAACTTTCTTGTTGACAAAAACCCTTTTACTAAACACCTAACTTTTATTATCTTGCAAAATACTTCTAGTTTTATTCTTGCAAAGTAGTTCTAGCATCACTCCTACAAAATAGTTTCATACTTGTTTCCGGTAAAGCGAACGTCAAGTGTGCGTAGAGTTGTATCTGTGGTCGATAGAACTTGAGGGAATATTTGTTCTACCTTTAGCTCCTCGTTGGGTTCGACACTCTTATTTATCGAAAAAGGCTACAAACGATCCCCTATGCTTGTGGGTTATGAAGCTCATGAGTGATACCAAGTTCATCAAGATAGTCATCAAGGCCTGTGTTCTTGAACTCGGTGCCATTGTCGCTTCTTATATGCTTGATCTTCATGCCATAATTCGTCATGGCACGGTTAGCGAATCGTCTGAAGACGCCCTGCACTTCAGTCTTGAAGGTAATGATATGCACCCATGTGTAACGAGAATAGTCATCAACAATGATGAATCCATTGAGCGATGCTGCATTGGTTAGTGTAGCATAATGAGTGGGACCAAAGAGATCCATGTGAACTAATTCAAAGGGATGAGAAGTGGTCAATGATTGTCTTCATGGAGTGCTTGGATCTGGTCATTTTTTCAGCTTCACAAGCACCGCAAAGGTGAGCTTTGACGAATTTGACGCCCTCGATGCCAATGATATGCTTCTTCTTGACGAGTGTGCTCAAATTCCTCATGCCAGCATGTCCAAGTCGCCGATGTCATAGCCAGCACTTTAAAGCTTTTGCCAGTAGACACGTGGCTGGTTGAGGACCTAGAGAGAAATCTACAATATACAAATCACCTCTCCTAAAGCCTCTGAAGACTTTGGACTTGTCAGATTCCATTAGCACAATGCATCTATATTTGCCAAAGATGACAATCATATCAAGATCACAAAGCATTGAGACAGGCATGAGGTTGTATCATAGGGACTCGACAAGCATCACCTTTTCCATGTGTCGATCCTTTGAGATAGTAACCTTACCCAGACCCAACACCTTGTTTTTTCCTTTGTTAGCGTAGGTGATATGCTTCAGATGAGACAGAATAAGGGGAGCATTGGTGAGGAGATTCCTATCACCAGTCATGTGATTTGTGCAGCCACTGTCCAAAACCCATTCAGTAGCTTTTGGAGTATCATCCTGTAGAAGCATTAGTCTTACTTACAAATTTATATACTTCAATTGAAGAATATGATGATCAATTTCGTTAGTGAATTTCATCAGTAAGCATATAACAAGTAGCATAGGGATCTGTGAAATGATGAATTCATTTCATCATGATTAGCTTGCATCCCAACAAGCATTTATGTCAGGTCTTCAGCAAATTCATCAGACATTTATTTTGTATGAAGACCTGACCCTGCAGAAGAGATTAGTTCTTCTTCTTAACCACCCACATCTGAATGGGTGGCTGAGAAGCAATGTAACGCAAGGCATTGATAGAGAACTTAGGCATTGAAGAATATGCATTTCTCTTCACAGGTGGAGTATAGTACTCATAAGAATATGCAGAGAAATTTTTAGCAGTTTTGTGCACATAGTGATTTGAAGAATGATGCACATATTCATCAGATCACAGTTTGTTTCCCGCATTGAAGTGTTAGTACGATCATGAGTTGACGTGTGTCCATTTGACGACTTTGGTCCAGGTGAAGAATTTGCCCTGGGATAGTTCCTTTTCTTCGATGGTGCCATGATGACATTCACCTGAAGATTTTGAAGAACATATTTGGGCACCCAGATTTTCTTCATAGGCGAACCATTCCTACAGTTAGTACCAACAAATCTAGCAAATACTTCACCATTCTAATTTTTGAATAGCTTATAGTTGGAGTCAAATGATTCATCAGAAGAAAGTGAAGTATCACAGTTAAAGCCAGATAGAGTGGATGGATCAACTGGGGGTCCTTTTCAACAACCCATGTGGTTTTGGGATACTACTCAGGTTTCCAATAAGAGATCCATCAGCATTTAGCTTTCTCTCAAAAGCAATACCCTCTTTCCTATGGTTCTTATTAAGAATCTGCTTCTTGCACATCACAAAGAATTTGGTGCCCTTTGAGGCTTTTGTACATGCCTGTGACATACAATTCCTTTAGACCTGCATTTTCGTCAGTAACACTTGTGGTTTCCTCAGATGAGGGCCAGGAATTGAAACAACAGAGACAGTTGAAGAAATAGCAGTAGTTGAAGCATTTGAACATTCAGCTGAAGTATTTTCATTTTCATGTTCAAGGCATTTTAAGCAAGGAGCAACAAATTCTTCCTGAGAAGCACTGATCTATTGAGCGAGGAATCGTTGTCTTTTTGAAGATCATCATGAGATGCTCTCAACTTTTCAAGTTCTTGCTTCCTTTGAAGAAATTCATAGGACAACTTCTCATGTGTAGCTGAGAGGGCCACGTGATGACTTTCAAGTTCGTCATATTGTGACTTTAGGCGTCTGAGATCCTCATACAAACCTTGACTGTGATCCATTTCCTCATCTAACAGATCATCACTTTTGTCTAGTAGTTTTTTAATCTTTTCCATGGAATTTTGTTGTTCAGTTGCAATTCAAATAAGTTTCTTGTAGCTAGGTTTTGCTTCACATTCAGAGTCATCATCACTGGAAGTATTAAAGTAAGCTTCTCATGAGGTTACCTTGGCACCTCTTTCCATAAAGCAATAGGTGGGAGCATAGTCATCAGCACAGTCTTCAGTGTTGGTGGAGTCACCCTTTTCTTCATGGTCAAAGATGGACTTGCTGACGCTTGCAACACTAGAGTCAGATTCTTACTCAGAATCCATTTACTTTCCAATGAAAGCGCGAGATCTGCCGGAGGTGCTTTTCTTCTTTGATGAGTACTTTGATGAAGACTTTGACGACTTCTTCTTCTTGTCATCAGAATCGTCATCTCTGTTGGATCTTTTGTTCTTTGAGCCCTTCTTCCAGAGGGGGAAATCAGCAATGTAATGACATGTCTTCCTGCATTTGTAGCAAGTTCTTTTGTCGTAGTCATGAGCAGAAGCTTCAGTGTTCTTTGGATCGTACTTTGAAGACTTTCCAAAACGGTTCCTTTTGGAGAACTTCTGGAACTTCCTCACGAGCATAGCCAGTTCTCGGCCAATTTCCTCAGCATCATCTGTATGCATTCAGATAGTTCTTCATCTTCTTCAAATGAAGAAATTGCCTTTGCTTTAGCCTTTGACTTCAGAGCGCGAGGTCGTCCATAGCTGGGGCCATACATATCTCTCTTCTCAACTTGCTGAAACTCATGAGTGTCGAGCCTCTCAAGAATATCAGCGGGATCAAGTGACTTGTAATCAGGACGCTCTTGTATCATCAGGGCCAAGGTATCAAAGGAGCTATCAAGAGACCTCGGCAATTTCTTCACCACCTCATGTTAGTGATGTCAGCAGCACTCAGTGCTTGTAGCTCATTGGAGATATCTGTGAGGCGATCGAAAGTTTCCTGAACATTTTCATTATCAAGTCGAAGTGATTGAAGAGATTGCAAAGCACATCAACTCGAGAGTCACGTTGAGTGGAAACTCCCTCATTAACCTTGGAGAGCCTATCCCAGATCAGCTTTGATGTTTCCAGTGCACTCACTCGGCCATACTGCCCTTTGTTGAGGTGTCCACACATGTTGTTCTTGTTGGGGAACGTAGCAGAAATTCAAAATTTTCTACGCATCACCAAGATCAATCTATGGAGTAATCTAGCAACGAGGGGAAGGGAGTGCATCTACATACCATTGTAGATCGCGATGCGGAAGCGTTGCAAGAACGCGGATGAAGGAGTCGTACTCGTAGCGATTCAGATCGCGGTTGATTCCGATCTAAGCACCGAAGAACGGTGCCTCCGCGTTCAACACACGTGCAGCCCGGTGACGTCTCCCACGCCTTGATCCAGCAAGGAGAGAGGGAGAGGTTGGGGAAGACTCCGTCCAGCAGCAGCACGACGGCGTGGTGGTGGTGGACGAGCGTGGCAATCCTGCAGGGCTTCGCCAAGCACTGCGGGAGAGGAGGAGGACTTGGGAGAGGGGAAGGGCTGCGCCAGAACTTGGGGTGGTGGCTTCCCTCCTACCCCTCCACTATTTATAGGTGGGGAGAGAGGGGGCCGGCCCCCTTAGATCTCATCTAGGGTTGGGGCGGCGGCCAAAGGGGGGAGGAGTGCCTCCCAAGTCAAGTGGAGGCCCTCCCCCTTAGGGTTTCCCCTCTCCCATGCGCATGGGCCTTGGGGGGCTGGTGCCCCTGGCCCATTAAGGCTAGGGCGCCCCCTTACAGCCCATGCTGCTGTATTGGACGTGGTGGAACATTTTCCGGACCTCCGGATCCCTCCGGAATCCTCCGGAACCTTCTGGAAGCTTCCCGGTACAATACCGAAAAACCCGAACTTTTCCCGGAACCCGAACAACAACTTTCCATATATAAATCTTTACCTCCGGACCATTCCGGAACTCCTCGTGACGTCCGGGATCTCATCCGGGACTCCGAACAACATTCGGTAACCACGTACATACTTTCCCTATAACCCTAGCGTCATCGAACCTTAAGTGTGTAGACCCTACGGGTTCGGGAACCATGCAGACATGACCGAGACGTTCTCCGGCCAATAACCAACAGTGGGATCTGGATACCCATGTTGTCACCCACATGTTCCACGATGATCTCATCGGATGAACCACGATGTCGGGGATTCAATCAATCCCGTATGCAATTCCCTTTGTCTATCGGTATGTTACTTGCCCGAGATTCGATCGTCGGTATCCCAATACCTTGTTCAATCTCGTTACCGGCAAGTCTCTTTACTCGTTCCGTAACTCACATCATCCCGTGATCAACTCCTTGGTCACATTGTGCACATTACGATGATGTCCTACCGAGTGGGCCCAGAGATACCTCTTCGTTTACACGGAGTGACAAATCCCAGTCTCGATTCGTGCCAACCCAACAGACACTTTCGGAGATACCTGTAGTGCACCTTTATAGTCACCCAGTTACGTTGTGACGTTTGGTACACCCAAAGCATTCCTACGGTATCCGGGAGTTGCACAATCTCATGGTCTAAGGAAATGATACTTGACATTAGAAAAGCTCTGAGCAAACGAACTACACGATCTTGTGCTAGGCTTAGGATTGGGTCTTGTCCATCACATCATTCTCCTAATGATGTGATCCCGTTATCAACGACATCCAATGTCCATGGTCAGGAAACCGTAACCATCTATTGATCAACGAGCTAGTCAACTAGAGGCTTACTAGGGACATGGTGTTGTCTATGTATCCACACATGCATCTGAGTTTCCTATCAATACAATTCTAGCATGGATAATAAAAGATTATCATGAACAAGGAAATATAATAATAACCTATTTATTATTGCCTCTAGGGCATATTTCCAACAGTCTCCCACTTGCACTAGAGTCAATAATCTAGTTCACATCGCCATGTGATTAACACTCATAGGTCACATCACCATGTGACCAACATCCAAAGAGTTCACTAGAGTCAACAATCTAGTTCACATCACTATGTGATTAACACTCAATGTGTTCTGGTTTGATCATGTTATGCTTGTGAGAGAGGTTATTAGTCAACGGGTCTGAACCTTTCAGATCCGTGTGTGCTTTACGAATATCTATGTCATCTTGTGGATGCTACCACGCGCTATTTGGATCCATTTCAAATAATTGCTCTACTATACGAATCCGGTTTTCTACTCAGAGTCATCCGGATTAGTGTCAAAGTTCGCATCGACGTAACCCTTTACGACGAACTCCTTTTCACCTCCATAATCGAGAAAATTCCTTAGTCCACTAGATACTAAGGATAAGTTCGACCGCTGTCATGTGATCCATTCCCGGATCACTATTGTACCCCTTGACCAACTCATGGCAAGGCACACTTCATGTGCGGTACACAGCATAGCATACTGTAGAGCCTATGTCTAAAGCATAGGGGACGACCTTCGTCCTTTCTCTCTCTTCTGCTGTGGTCAGGTCTTGAGTCTTACTCAATACTCACACCTTGTAACACAGCCAAGAACTCCTTCTTTGCTGATCAATTTTGAACTCTTTCAAAAACATGTCAAGGTGTGCGTTCTTTGAAAGTATCATCAGGCGTCTTGATCTATCTCTATAGATCTTAATGCCCAATATGTAAGCAGCTTTATCCAGGTCTTCCTTTGAAAAACTCCTTTCAAACAACCCTTTATGCTTTCCAGAAATTTTACATCATTTCGGATCAACAATATGTCATTCACATATACTTATCAGAAATGTTGTAGCGCTCCCACTCACTTTATTGTAAATACAAGTTTCTAACAAACTTTGTATAAACCCAAAATCTTTGATCACTCCATCAAAGCGTATATTCTGACTCCGAGATTCTTGCTCTAGTCCATGGAAGGATCGCTGGAGCTAGCATACCTATTAGCATCCTTAGGATCGACAAAACCTTTCTGATTGTATCACATACAACCTTTCCTTACGAAAACTGGTAAGGAAACTTGTTTTGACATCCATCTGCCAGATTTCATAAATGCAGCTAATGCTAACGTGATTCCGACGGACTTAAGCATCGCTACGGATGAGAAAATCTCATCGTAGTCAACTCCTTGAACTTGTGGAAATACTCTTTGCCACAAGTCGAGCTTCATGGACGGTAACATTACCGTACACGTCCGTCTTCTTCTCAAAGATCCATTTATCTCGGATTTCATGGCTTCTAACCATTTGTCAGAATATGGGCCCACCATCGCTTCTCCATAGCTCGTAGGTTCAGTATTGTCCAACAACATGATATCCCAAACAGGATCACGTACCACTCTGAAGTAGCACGCATCCTCGTCGTCCTACGAGGTTTGGTAGTGACTTGATCCGAAGTCTCATGATCACTATCATAAGCTTCCACTTCAATTGGTGTAGGTGCCACAGGAACAACTTCCTGTGCCCTGCTATACACTAGTCGAAGTGACGGTTCAATAACCTTATCAAGTCTCCACCATCCTCCCACTCAATTCTTTCGAGAGAAACTTTTCCTCAAGAAAGGACCTGTTTCTAGAAGCAATTACTTTTGCTTCCAGATCTGAAATAGGAGGTATACCCAACTGTTTTGGGTATTCTATGAAGACGCATTTATCCGCTTTGGGTTCGAGCTTATCAGCCTGAAACTTTTTCACATCAGCGTCGCAGCCCCAAATTTTTAAGAAACGACAACTTAGGTTTCTCTAAACGGTGTCGTCTCAACGGAATTGCGTGGTGCCCCTTTTAAAGTGAATGCGGTTGTCTCTAATGCCTAACCCATAAACGATAGTGGTAATTCGATAAGAGACATCATGGTATGCACCATATCCAATAGGGTGTAGTTATGATGTTCGGACACACCATCACACTATGGTGTTCCAGGCGGTATTAATTGTGAAACACTTTCCACAATGTCTTAACTGTGTGCCAAACTCGTAACTCAGATACTCATCTCTATGATCATATCACAGACATTTTATCCTCTTGTCACGACGATCTTCAACTTCACTCTGAAATTACTTGAACCTTTCAATAATTCAGACTTGTGTTTCATCAAGCAAATACACTCAGCATCTACTCAAACCATCTGTGAAGTAAGAACATAACGATATCCATTGCATGCCTCAGCACTCATTGGACTGCATACATCAAAATGTATTACTTCCAATAAGTTGCTCTCTTGTTCCATCTTACTGAAAACGTGGCCTTTCAGTCATCTTGTCCATGTGGTATGATTTGCATGTCTCAAGTGATTCAAAATCAAGTGAGTCCAAACGATCCATCTGCATGGAGTTTCTTCATGCATATATACCAATTGACATGGTTCGCATGTCTCAATCTTTTCAAAAACGAGTGAGTCCAAAGATCCATCTACATGGAGCTTCTTCATGCGTTTTATCCCAATATGACTCAAATAGCAGTGCCACAAGTATGTGGTACTATCATTACTTTTGGCATGAACATGTGTATCACTACGATCGAGATTCATTTTAGGTGCAAGACCATTGAAGGTATCAAATAAACAGAGTAACCATTATTCTCCTTAAATGAATAACCGTATTGCGATAAACATAATCCAATCATGTTTATGCTCAACGCAAACACCAATCTCGATGGTAGAGGGAGCATGCGATGCTTGATCACATCAACCTTGGAAACACTTCCAACACACATCGTCATCTCACTTTTAGCTAGTCTCCATTTATTCCGCAGCTTTTATTTCGAGTTACTAACACTTAGCAACCGAACTGGTATCCAATACCCTGGTGCTGCTAGGAGTACTAGTAAAGTACACATTCATATAACGTATATCCAATATACTTCTGTCGACCTTGCCTGCCTTCTCATCTACCAAATATCTAGGGCAGTACTGCTTCAGTGACCGTTCCCCTCATTACAGAAGCACTTAGTCTCGAGTTTGGGTTCAAACTTGGGATTCTTTACTAGAGCAGCAAATGATTTGTTGTTTCATGAAGTATCCCTTTTGCCCTTGCCCTTCTAGAAACTAGTGGTTTTACTAACCATCAACAATTGATGCTCCTTCTTGATTTCTACTTTCGCGGTGTCAAACATCGCGAGTTGCTCAAGGATCATCATGTCCATCCTTGATATGTTATAGTTCATCACGAAGCTCTAATAGCTTGGTGGCAGCGACTATGGAGAACCATCACTATCTCATCTGGAAGATTAACTCCCACTCGATTCAAGTGATTGTAGTACTTAGACCATCTGAGCACATGCTCAACGATTGAGCTTTTCTCCCTTAGTTTGCAGGCTTAAGAAACTTGTCAGAGGTCTCATACCTCTTGACGTGGGCACTAGTCTGAAATCCCAATTTCAGTCTTCGGAACATCTCATATGTTCTGCGACGTTTCAAAAACGTCTCTTGTGCCACAATTCTAAACCGTTAGCATTACGCACTGAACTATCACGTAGTCATCAAAACGTGTATGTCAGATGTTTCGTAACATCTACAGACGACGCTGAGGTTCAGCACACCGAGTGGTGCATTAAGGACATAAGCCTTCTGTGCAGCAATGAGGACAATCCTCAGTTTACGGACCCAGTCCGCATAATTGCTACTACCAACTTTCAACTAAATTTTCTCTAGGAACATATCTTAAACAGTAGAACTAAAGCGTATGACATAATTTGCAAAGACCTTTTGACTATGTTCATGATACTTGAGTTCATCTGATTAATGAACTCCCACTCAGATAGACATCCCTCTAGTCATCTAAGTGATACATGATCCGAGTCAAACTAGGCCGTGTCCGATCATCACGTGAGACGGACTAGTCATCATCGGTGAACATCTCCATGTTGATCGTATCTACTATACGACTCATGTTCGACCTTTCGATCTCTTGTGTTCCGAGGCCATGTCTGTACATGCTAGGCTCGTCAAGTCAACCTAAGTGTTTCGCATGTGTTCCGAGGCCATGTCTGTACATGCTAGGCTCGTCAACACCCGTTGTATTCGAACGTTAGAATCTATCACACCCGATCATCACGTGGTGCTTCGAAACAACGAACCTTCGCAACGGTGCACAGTTAGGGGGAACACGTCTCTTGAAATTTTAGTGAGGGATCATCTTATTTATGCTACCGTCGTTCTAAGCAAATAAGATGTAAACATGACAAACATCACATGCAAATCATAAAGTGACATGATATGGCCAATATCATCTTGCGCCTTTGATCTCCATCTTCGAGGCGCGGCATGATCACCTTCGTCACCAGCATGACACCATGATCTCCATCATCATGATCTCCATCATCGTGTCTTCATGAAGTTGTCTCGCCAACTATTACTTCTACTACTATGGCTAACGGTTAGCAATAAAGTAAAGTAATTACATGGCGTTTTCATTGACACGCAGGTCATACAATAAATTAAGACAACTCCTATGGCTCCTGCCGGTTGTCATACTCATCGACATGCAAGTCGTGATTCCTATTACAAGAACATGATCAATCTCATACATCACATATATCATTCATCACATCCTTTTGACCATATCACATCACATAGCATACCCTGCAAAAACAAGTTAGACGTCCTCTAATTGTTGTTGCATGTTTTACGTGGCTGCTATGGGATTCTAGCAAGAACGTTTCTTACCTACGCAAAAGCCACAACGTGATATGCCAATTTCTATTTACCCTTCATAAGGACCCTTTTCATCGAATCCGATCCGGCTAAAGTGGGAGAGACAGACACCCGCTAGCCACCTTATGCAACTAGTGCATGTCAGTCGGTGGAACCTGTCTCACGTAAGCGTACGTGTAAGGTCGGTCCGGGCCGCTTCATCCCACAATGCCGCCGAAACAAGATAAGACTAGTAGCGGCAAGAAGAATTGACAAAATCGACGCCCACAACTACTTTGTGTTCTACTCGTGCATAGAAACTACGCATAGACCTAGCTCATGATGCCACTGTTGGGGAACGTAGCAGAAATTCAAAATTTTCTACGCATCACCAAGATCAATCTATGGAGTAATCTAGCAACGAGGGGAAGGGGAGTGCATCTACATACCATTGTAGATCGCGATGCGGAAGCGTTGCAAGAACGCGGATGAAGGAGTCGTACTCGTAGCGATTCAGATCGCGGTTGATTCCGATCTAAGCACCGAAGAACGGTGCCTCCGCGTTCAACACACCTGCAGCCCGGTGACGTCTCCCACGCCTTGATCCACCAAGGAGAGAGGGAGAGGTTGGGGAAGACTCCATCCAGCAGCAGCACGACGGCGTGGTGGTGGTGGATGAGCGTGGCAATCCTGCAGGGCTTCGCCAAGCACTGCGGGAGAGGAGGAGGACTTGGGAGAGGGGAAGGGCTGCGCCAGAACTTGGGGTGGTGGCTGCCCTCCTACCCCTCCACTATTTATAGGTGGGGAGAGAGGGGGCCGGCCCCCTTAGATCTCATCTAGGGTTGGGGCGGCGGCCAAAGGGGGGAGGAGTGCCTCCCAAGTCAAGTGGAGGCCCTCCCCCTTAGGGTTTCCCCTCTCCCATGCGCATGGGCCTTGGGGGGGCTGGTGCCCCTGGCCCATTAAGGCTCGGGCGCCCCTTACAGCCCATGCTGCTGTATTGGACATGGTGGAACATTTTCCGGACCTCCAGATCCCTCCGGAATCCTCCGGAACCTTCTGGAAGCTTCCCGGTACAATACCGAAAAACCCGAACTTTTCCCGGAACCCGAACAACAACTTTCCATATATAAATCTTTACCTCCGGACCATTCCGGAACTCCTCGTGACGTCCGGGATCTCATCCGGGACTCCGAACAACATTCGGTAACCACGTACATACTTTCCCTATAACCCTAGCGTCATCGAACCTTAAGTGTGTAGACCCTACGGGTTCGGGAACCATGCAGACATGAACGAGACGTTCTCCGGCCAATAACCAACAGCGGGATCTGGATACCCATGTTGGCTCCCACATGTTCCACGATGATCTCATCGGATGAACCACGATGTCGGGGATTCAATCAATCCCGTATGCAATTCCCTTTGTCTATCGGTATGTTACTTGCCCGAGATTCGATCGTCGGTATCCCAATACCTTGTTCAATCTCGTTACCGGCAAGTCTCTTTACTCGTTCCGTAACTCACATCATCCCGTGATCAACTCCTTGGTCACATTGTGCACATTACGATGATGTCCTACCGAGTGGGCCCAGAGATACCTCTCCGTTTACACGGAGTGACAAATCCCAGTCTCGATTCGTGCCAACCCAACAGACACTTTCGGAGATACCTGTAGTGCACCTTTATAGTCACCCAGTTACGTTGTGACGTTTGGTACACCCAAAGCATTCCTACGGTATCCGGGAGTTGCACAATCTCATGGTCTAAGGAAATGATACTTGACATTAGAAAAGCTCTGAGCAAACGAACTACACGATCTTGTGCTAGGCTTAGGATTGGGTCTTGTCCATCACATCATGCTCCTAATGATGTGATCCCGTTATCAACGACATCCAATGTCCATGGTCAGGAAACCGTAACCATCTATTGATCAACGAGCTAGTCAACTAGAGGCTTACTAGGGACATGGTGTTGTCTATGTATCCACACATGCATCTGAGTTTCCTATCAATACAATTCTAGCATGGATAATAAACGATTATCATGAACAAGGAAATATAATAATAACCTATTTGTTATTGCCTCTAGGGCATATTTCCAACAGTTCTTCGCTTGAGGCTCCAGTTGCTTGAATCTCTTCACATCGGCAGCATTGATGCTAGTAGTGACAGAGGGAACACAGTTCTCAACAATGAACCAGAGATCGTTGTTAATTGCCTCAAGATGCATGTGCCTCTTGTTCTTCCAGTAAGGATAGTCTGTGCCATCGAAGACGGGGCACGCAGCAGAAACCTTGATCATACCTGCGGTCGACATAACTAAAACTCCAGGTGGTTAAACCAAAATCACACAGAACAAGGGAGTACCTTGCTCTGATACCAATTGAAAGCGCAGGTTACTCCGAGAGGGGGTGAATGGGAGATTTTTATAAATTCATCAAACTATGAAGAATTTGACGAAGATCAAAGTGAAGAAATAGAAACACAGAGGAAACTAAGTCATCACAGAACCAGAGTACATGCAATCAAGATACATAAGAGTGAAGAACATGCAATCATACATCCATACACGCATGAAGAAAATGAACTGAGGAAATGAATGATAGTGAGATGAAATTATTCATTTCAAATTCGTCAGAGCACAGATCACAAATTCTTAAGCACCGGAATAAAGTAAGAGAGGGTTGAGGAATTTGAAACCAGGTTGGCTCGGTGAAGACAATGGAATTTGGTAGACCAGTTCCAGTTGCTGGATCAACTGGACGTCTGGTTGAGGTGGCTGAGTCGCAACTCAGAGGACACACAGTCCACACTGAATTCCTCTTGAGCTAAGGTCACTTAGCCCTCTCCCAATCACTCGTGGTAAGTCTTCAAGGTAGACTTTCAAAACCTTCACAAACTTGTTCACTGGCACACCACAATGACTCTTGGTGTACTCAGAACTTGACACCTAACTGTTTGGAAGAATGACATACTTCAAAGGTAACAGGCGTCAGATCACACAGGTCAATCTCTTCAGTGATGCTCAATCACTTTGGCTCTGGGTTTTGACACCTAACTGTCTGGAAGAATGACAATCTTCAAAGGTAACAGGCGTCGGATCACACAGATCAATCTCTTCAGTGATGCTCACTCACTTTGGCTCTGGGTTTTTCCTCACTTAGGATTCTCTCAAAGTCATCGGAGGATGGGTTGCTCTCTTATGAAAAGTGTCAAGTTCTCTTGGAGCAGCAAACCAACAAGTGGTTGTGGGGGCGGCTATTTATAGCCAGGGGCAACCCGACATATATTGTCATAAATTCCCTTCTCTGATTCGACCGTTGTCAGGATAAGGATCCACTCGACACCTGGCACGCGGTGCAGCAACAGTTGGAATTTGAACTCTCAAATTCGTCGGGGCACTCAATTTCCTCACTTTTAGGTAGAAAGCACTCGCGAACTCCTAACTCCTCAGCATGACCAAATTCGTTAGCGACCAGATGAACTTCGTCACTGTCGCTAGCAATTGCGTCAGCTGCACTGGAGTTTTCCAAAGGCTTCACTCGAAGCGGCTTTTGTGTATAGGTTTGAATAGGTTTGAGCATCACTTTGGAAATGTGAAGTATGATTCACCTAGACCCCCTTTAGCAGTACGGTTTTTCCTATGACTCAAATAAGAAGAAAAGAAACTATGAAAACAAAGTCTTCACTTCAATTTCTTCTAAGGTCGTACCAATTTCATCACCAATTTCTTCACTTGAAGAAATACATTTTTAGGGGTCGTCTTCCATGTGTTAAACCAAATCTTTTGGGTCTCTGTCTCCTGTGTATACTCACAAACACATTAGTTCCTCAACCTATTTGTCATCAATTCTACAAAACCACTAAGGGGGCACTTGATGCACTTACAGCAAGACATTAATAGATAGAGTAGGATACGGGTTAAGAGTACGACCCGGAATCTCCTGTAAACCTAAGGACTCAACCTATTAAATAAAGGGGAGTTCCTAGGACTCAAAGACTAAGTTGCAATCTCTCGAAAGCTAGGTTAGTGAACCTGCATCCTTGTAATCAAGATGATCATCAATATCAATTAAGTAGGAGTAGGCTTTTACCTCCACCATGAGGGGGAAAACCTGGGTAAACTCGCGTCCTTCGTTTCCGATTAAACCCGTTCAAGCAACCACCTAGTTGTGATGGCCTCGAGACTCAGTCCTTTCATGAGGACATTTGCCGTGATAAAACCATGACAGGGCCTCTATGCAGACTAAGGGTATAGCCATTCAGTGTGTTGCCTATGAGGCCCTTCTATGGCTACGCGACATCATTCCAGAAATGAATGAAGTACAAGCCACCCGGTATCTGCCGAGTAGGAGCATGATGAATGCCATGCAGCAAGGGGAGACTTTCTCGGATACTGACTACCCGTTCCTTTGGAATCAACTTCACTTCACCACCGCCGAGGACACTCTGCTTCACCTCGTCATTGCGGAGCTCGTAAGCACCCGTCGGGAGGTCGCTCTACATCAACAACTTTCCCACCTCATGGAGAGACGGGTGGTCGAGCAGGGGCAATATATTGTTGCCCTTGGAGGTTCAGCAACATCGTGGCCACCATAAGCTCCAACTATTGAAGGAATTTCCCTTGGTACCACCTGCGAAGGACACAGTGAAGGGAACCCGCTCCACGCCCAGGCAGGAAAATCGCCACAACTACCCTACAACACCGACGCAAGGTCCCTCAATAACTTTCTCGACTTGGATGCTTGCACTGGATGCGGCAAGGTCGACCAGTTCGATTGGAGATGCTCCGACCGGGATTAGAGAACTCGGTACGCCCTTACCTTCATAAGGGGGGCAAATTAGGAGGATCTTTCTAAACAACAAGTCCGCACAAGAGCAGTCCGACCACGAAGGTCCTCTTGAGCAGGCAGTAGTAGTCGTGTACCCTTAGGACTTGGTATGAGTCGTGTACCCTTAGGACTTGTCCTGATGGACGTACGCACACTTGCTACTCTGGTTCTTTTGCTCGCTGCTTAAATTTGATATTATGCCCATGAAATCATTCTGCAGACATCAATTTATCATTGTGCATTCCATTATCTTCAAATTATCTGCTATGCAGTGTGATTGGATTCCAAGATATAGGGGAAGTTCTCCACAATCAAAACATGTCATGTGCATTTGCATTCAAAGCGAAGTCTTCATATGCACATCTTTAGGGGGAGTCATCTCTATATCATGGAATCATAATCTCCAAGTTCTTACTTTCATATATTTTTATCCCTGTTAAAAACTTCAACTAGATTGTCATCAATCACCAAAAAGAGGGAGGTTGTAAGTGCATCTAGTGCCACTCCTTTGTTGGTTTTGGAGTATTGATGATAAACCTGATTGGGGGACTAATATGTTTGTGAGATTCATAGGATAACACAAATAAAAGTCCCTGGAGATTCTGTTTAACTGTCGAAACCAATGGTTGCATTTGAAGATAATGAATGAAGACAATGGAACACGAACACTTAGCTTCTTTGTTAGTTTCATTTTCTTTTTATTGAGTCAAAGGAACCACAACACTGTTAAGTGTGGTCGAGGTGAAACGAAGACAGTTGTTGAAGTGATTGCTCAACCAAAAGCCTATATCTTCCTTGTAGAGATAACGAGAGAAAATATCTTCCAGAGTTTGATGAGTTAGCTTTGCTTGGAGCCCAAATAAAGTTACAGCGTTTGTTTGAAATCCGACCAATGAACACGTGTCGGTTGGCCACTAACCCAGGGTTAGTCTGGTTATATCAATGTCGGGTTAGGGGCTACCGTCGTAGACTACGGCAGTAGCCCAGGTACCCTAGCGTTGTTGTGTATAGCAGTAGATCAAAGGATCAAATCATGCTAAATTTTTGGATAAGAATCATTTTGTGCTTAACTTTGCTCGTAGTCAAAATGGTGTGGGCGGAGTGCTCATCCCTCGGAACCTGGTCTGTAATATAGCTAGTTGTTTGCTATAACATGTTGCCATGTCATTTATAGCCTTAAAATAAGAGCATCTCCAACAGTTGGCCCCCAGGGGCGCCTAAAATCGCCGCCTGGGGGCGAGCCGGCGCAAAAAAAGGGCCTGGGGGCGAGTTGGTCCCCAGTCGCCGGCCCCAGGGCCGCCCCCAGATGCGTATAATTTTGTCACAAAAAAACGTTCGGCGAAGTTCGGTTAAACATGGCTAAATTTCGGCAAACACGGCTAAATTTCGGCGAAGATTGGCATATATTGACATGTTCGGCGGTACATAGCAAATGTAACTAAAAAAAGAAATCGCTGAACGCCGAGTAGTCGTCGTCAGCCTTCTCCTCCTTGACGCGGCCGTCCCTGGTGGACCCCTGACCGGCGTCGCCAACGCGGACTGGTGGCGGCGGCGCGTCGTCGTCGTTGTCGTTGTCCTCGATGACGACGACTCCTCCTTCGTCGCGGCCCCGGCGGCGCTGCTCGAACCGCCGCAGGGCGGCGCACTGGCGCTCCCTCGCCATCTTCAGGGAGTCCTTGCACGCCCATTCCAGGGCCGCGTCGTAGTCGTGCTCCACGTCGCCGTGCTACGTCTTCACGGCGGGGAGACCCGGCTCCGTCTTCACCGGCGCGAGCCCCGGCTCCGTCTTTGGCTTGACGAAGCGCGGAGGAGCCGACGAGGAGGCGCGCCGGCCGCCCTCGTTGATGACGATGTCGGCGCTGTGAGTGCGCCGGCCAAGCAGCGTCTCCGTCGCGGGCTCGGCCTTGACGCCGAGCAGAGCCGGAGAGCCGGAGAAGTGGGAAGAAGAGTGCGAGGAGGAAGAAGAGGAGGCGCCGAACCTCCTGGGAATCCATTGCCCGTCGCGTCGGCGGTGGGCTGGGGCGGCCGCCCTCGCCGGGGGTATGCCAACAGCGGGTTGTTGCCGCCCTCAAGGTGCGTCAGCACACCCTCGAGTGTGCGGCCGGGGACGCCCCACCACAGGTGGCGCCCCTCGCTGTTCTTCAGGCCACCCACCACTGGCGCGCCGTTGGTGGACGTCAGCCTCTGCTGCTGACGGCTGAAAGTGCAAGTATCACTTAGATTATATTTTGGTGTGATGACAATGTGGTTAGTGGAACTACTGTTGGTTGCTAAAGTTTATCTCAGGACGTTGGTTCCAAGGTGTCCATTGATGGAGGTGTGCGACCCCCCCAGTCCAAAAAGATCAAAGGCGTGGTTACCGGCGACTCGAAGGTTTTTCGTTTTGGTTCGATTTGAGTCGTAGGTAAAACCGCACTATCAAGAGGGGTCTTCGTGGAATTAGTGTCGTGTGGGAATGCCTCCAAGACAGATACACCAGCCCTCCTACACCTCCTCAGATATTCCACTTGTTGTGTGCTTTGCCGTGGTGTCCTGTGATGTTTTCATCAGAAATCTTCTGGACACCCCGTGTGCACGGGGTCTCTGACCCCCGTGCGCACGGGGTAGTCAGAATATTTCTGGACACCCCGTGCGCACGGGGCTGACTTGGCCCGTGCGCACGGGGTACCTCGAAACTCACTGGACACCCCGTGCGCATGGGGCTGACTTGGCCCGTGCGCACGGGGTACCTCGCATCTCACTGGACACCCCGTGCGCACGGGGCTGACTTGGCCCGTGCGCTCGGGGTCCAACGGGCAGAAATCCCCTCCCGGCCAAGAACACTATAAAAGCCCCCTTCTTCCTCCTCCATCCCCTAACCCTAATGTCTTGTTGAGCTCCTCCATTGCTACACCCCATTTTGCTCACTACTCTCAATCCCTCCACCCAATCTTTTTGAAACTTTGGGGATTGGGAGAGCAAGACCCGATCTACACTTTGACCAAACCAAATCGCATTCCCCGCAACATTCATCCACCATTTCTTGTTACTCTTGGAGCTTGGGCTCCTAGGCGGTTAGAGGTTCCTCCGGAAGCTTCCTTGCTTGTGGTGTGCTCCGGAGAAGTTTGTAAAGGTGTGGTGGTCGCCTTCAAGACCAACCCCGAGTGATTCGAGGCTCATCCGTTGGGGGTGACTCGAAGGAGATTACGGTGAGCCTTCGGTGGAGTTCCGCAAGCTTTGGCTCCGGCACCACTCCAAACGGAGAGTAGCTCTTCCCCAAGGAAGAGTGAACTTCGGGATAAAATCCGCGTCCTCGTCTCACTTGTGGTTAATCCTTTCCCGCACTTTACTTAGCCTTGTATGCTTGTTGGCTTGCTAATTAGTTTGTTGCCTAGCATACTTAGCTTATAGCTTGCTTGTCATATAGGTTGTGTTCACCTAGTTGCATATCTAGTGAACCCTTTTTATCCGCTAAGCCTTAAAATTGACAAGAAAGAGTAAAATTTGTAGTCTCCTATTCACCCCCCCTCCTAGTCGACCGTATCGATCCTTTCAATTGGTATCAGAGCCTCGTGCTCTAATATAAGGTTTTACAACCTTAGAGGATATGGCCGATCTAGGGAATGAGGGAGGTGTCGCACCACTTGCGGAGGATGGTCAAAACCTACCCCCCGCCGCGGCCGACGCACTTGTTGCTCCGGCCGTTGCTCCCGTCGCCCCCATTAACCCGGGTGCCCCGTTGACCGCAGCCGATATTCTTTCAATGTTTGCGGACCTCAAAACTTCTATGTTGAAAGAAGTTCGCTCCTCGGTCAAGGAGGAAATTGATGCTCGCTTAAAGCCCTCGACATCCGCCTCAAACTCATTTGATCCAAATGCGGTTCATGATGCGGATGATTCGAGAGAACCTCTTGCATCCCCGGCTCGCACTCAAGTTCCCAAGTACAATGTCGTGGAACCATTTTACTCACCACAACCCTTGCAGCACCCTCGCATTAATCCTGTGGGGCCTCCGCCCCCTTTGAAAGCTAACGCGTTTGCTAAGTGGAAGCTAGATATGGAGTCTCATATTCGTAGTGCATCTACACAACTATGGTGGATTGTGGTCAATGGTTTCAACCCCAAGGATCCCATGAATCTCACTCCAAGAGAAGCAGTTGATGATCAACTCAATGCTACTGCCCACCACATGTTGCGCACCGCGGTGACCGATGACTATAGTGACTCCATTGCTCTCCTCAAGACCGCCAAGGAAATTTGGGATTGCCTTGAGGAGGCCCTCGAAGGTGATGAAACAATTCGAAGATCTCGGTTGGCTTTGCTCAAGCAAGAAGTCAACCTATTTGTGAGAAATGAGGGTGAGTCCGCGGAAGAGGTATATCGAAGGTTGAAGTCTCTTGTGCTCAATTTGAGAACCTTTGGGTGCACTTGGGCGAATGATGATTTCATTAAGGACAAGTTCATTGATGCTATGGTTCTCACGGAACATACCATGGTGATGATGATACATCAACGCCCGGACTATCAAAAGTTGACCACGGCACAAGTTGTATCCACCTTCTCAACTCATGTTCTTTTGGAGACCAAGTCCAAGAAGACCTTTGCCATAGCTCAAGCCACCAAGAACTCAAATCTTGCATTGAAGGCCAAGAAAGTAGTTGCCCAACCCTCAAGGGATGAAGAAGTTTTTGAAGAGACTTGTGAGGAAGATATTGACACCTCATGCCCGGCAAATGACTTTGCGGAAGACTTGGCTCTCTTGGTCAAGAAATATTCCGGGACCATGGCAAACAAAGGGAAGAATCTGCAAGGAATATCGTTTGGACGAAGAAAATGCTACAATTGTGATAGCCCAAGACATTTTGTGCACGATTGTCCTTATGAGAGACGTGAAGACAAGTCCGAGAAGCTTGTGCTCAAGAAGAAGAAGTTCACCAAGTTTTCCAAGAGGAAAGATGACAAGGCTCTTGTTCATGAGGAGTACATGTCCGGAGATGAAGATGACGGTGATGATGATTATGTGGGCACGGCCGCCATTGCCATGCATGCCACTACCTCCTCCTCCACCACCGGCCTCTTCGACTCTCCCAACGAGGACAAGCCGTTCACTCATCATTGCCTCATGGCCAAAGAGGTAAAAACAAAGTCCAACTCTCAAAAACCCTTCATCCACACTCCCAATGTTTCATGTGAGATAGTGGAGGATGAGTGTGATGATGGTGTGGATAATGATGAGGAATCCTTGATGGCTTTCATGAACACTCTTCATGGTGAAGCCCGTGCTCGTTTTAGTGATCTCCTTAAATCGCTCGCCGAACGCGATGATTTTATTGAGAACGTTGAAAACCTCCTCATAGAGGAAAAAGAGAGAGTCGAACTCCTCGAGCACGAGCTATATGAAGAGAGTATCATGAGAGTATCACTTGAGGAAGCCTTGTCTTCTCATAAAATTGACTTCGTTAAAACCGATGATGCATTGCAACTTGCTCTTGAGAACAACGATGCCCTTAAAGTAAGGGTTGAAAAGCTTCTAGTTGATCACACGAGACTTGTTGAGGAACATGAGCTCCTTGTGACTAGTTCCAAGGTTGTCAAAGGTGACCTCATTGCCCTCACCGAGTCGTATGCTCAACTTAAAGCTACAACCATTAAGGCTCTTACTTCCATCCCTCATATTGATTTAAATGATGAATCTTGTACGGCTAACTTTGCTCATGATTGCACCTCTCTCCAAGAGGAGAATAAGAAGTTAAAAACCCAAATTGAGAAAGGGCTTGTGTCGTGCATTCAAGGGGAGAAAAACGTCAATGACCTCTTGAGCAACCAAAAGGAGTGTGTTGCCAAGGAGGGAATTGGGTTTGACCCCTCTTCTAAGAAGAAGAAGACCAAGAAGAAGAGCAACAAGAAGAAGATCGATCCTACTTCTCCTCCCCAACAAAAGATAGCATTTGTTCATGAAGGACACAAGGAGAAGGAGAAGGAAAAAGGGAATGTCGGGGATGGCAAGGTCACTAGGGACAAGGCCATTCCCAAAGAGTTTGCCGGCAAGAACAACCCATCTTATGTCCTCATGAGAGGAAATGATGGTCATACCTTTGCTAAATTTGTTGGCACTAACTATGATGATTATGCTTGGACTATTTGGGTTCCTAAGACCCTTATTGCTAACTCTCTAGGACCCATTGCAAAATGGGGACCTAAAATCAAAGCTTGATTCTTGTAGGACTATACCTCCGGTGGAACACAATGGGTGATCGATAGTGGTTGCACCAATCATATGACCGGAGAGAGGGAGATGCTTGTGGAGTTCATTGATTCGGTCAAGGCCACTTCAAACATCTCTTTTGGTGACAATAGCAAGGGCAAGGTATTGGGTTTGGGCAAGGTGGTAATCTCTAGTGATGCATCACTTAAGAATGTCATGCTTGTTCAATCTCTTCACTACAATTTACTTTCTACAATTCAATTGGCTCGTGCCAGTTATGATTCTCATTTAGGTGAATTTCATGTGACCGTCTTTAAGAGAAGCAATCTCAAAGTGGTCTTTGTTGGGCATGTTGAAGACAACCTTTACGTGGTTGATTTCTCAAATGAGAAAACTTATCTTGTAACATGTCTAATGGCCAAGGCCGACGTGGGGTGGCTTTGGCATCGCCGGCTAGCGCACGTTGGCATGAGAAATTTACAAGCTCTCTTAAAGGGGGAGCACATCCTTGGACTAACCAATGTGTCTTTTGCCAAAGATCGTCCTTGTAGTGCGTGCATTGCCGGAAAACTTCATGAAAAAGCTCATAAGGTGTCAACTATCATTACCACTTTGAGGCCTCTCGAGCTCATTCACTTGGATCTCTTTGGGCCTCCATCTTATGATAGTTTGGGAGGGAGGAGGTAATGCCTTGTCATTGTCGATGACTATACAAGATATACATGGGTGTTCTTCCTCAAGACTAAAGATGAAACTCAAGACACCTTCATCAACTTTGCCAAAGAATCTCAACGTCAACATAATTGTGAGATCAAGGCAATTCGAAGTGACAACGGCACCGAGTTCAAAAATTACACTATGAACGAGTTCTTGAGCGATGAGGGGATCAAGCATCAATATGCCGCGCCATACACTCCCGAACAAAATTGTGTTGCGGAAAGGAAGAACCGGACTCTCATTGAGATGGCAAGGACCATGCTTGACGAGTACAAGTCTCCATACAAGCTTTGGGCCGAAGCCATCAACACCGCGTGCCATGCTACAAACCGGCTTTATCTTCGGAAGCTCAAGAACAAGACTCCCTACGAACTCCTAATCGGGAGAAAGCCTAACGTCAAATACTTTCGAGTATTCGGTTGTAAGTGTTTCATTCTAAATAAGAAATCCCGTTTAGCTAAGTTTGCGCCTAAAACTTATGAGGGCATATTTGTTGGATATGCATCAAACTCGCATGCTTACCGTGTTCTCAACAAATCCACCGGATGTATTGAGGAAATGGTAAATGTGGAGTTTGATGAAGATAATGGTTCCCGTGCGGAGCAAATTGTTCCTAGTGTTGTAGGTGATGAGGCTCCTTCACAAGCTATAAGGACTACGGGGATAGGCCACATTCGTCCACAAGAAACACCCCAAGTCCAAGTAGAAGAAGAAGGAGTAAGAGCCCCTCTTGTGGATTCTACACAAGGGAAGTCATCACCGCCACCACAAGGTCAAGATGCTATGGAAAATCATGAATCTATCCAAGAACAAGATCAAGTCCCTCATGTTCCCAAGCAAGATCAAGGGCAAGCCCAACCAAATGGCGAAGAACCAATCCGTGAGGCCCAAGGTCAAGCTCTTGATCAAGATCAAGATCAAGATCAAGATCAATCCCAACCTCAAGTGTCTTCCACATCATCACATCCAAGTGATCAAGAACTAGAGGTTGTGAAGAGAAGGGTGTCTCCAAGGCTAAAGCATTCTCAAGGCCAAGCTTCTTCCACAAGTTCAAAACCAAGTGAAGAAGAGCTTACCCTCAAAGTGCAAAAAGCGGCCGCCAAGTTAAAGCATCTTCAACATCTCATCGACAACATTTATGGAAGCATCAACAAAGGGGTAACTACTCGTAGACGTTTGGCAAACTTTTGTGAACATCACTCGTTTGTCTCTTGTGTTGAGCCCCTTAAGGTTGAAGATGCACTTGACGACCCGGATTGGGTAAATGCCATGCATGAAGAACTCAACAACTTCACCCGCAACAAAGTATGGACTCTCGTGAAGAGACCCAAAGAACATCATAATGTCATTGGAACAAAGTGGATCTTTAAGAACAAACAAGATGAGCATGGACAAGTCACTAGAAACAAGGCAAGGTTAGTGGCACAAGGGTTCACCCAAGTTGAAGGTTTGGTCTTCGGTGAAACCTTTGCCCCCGTTGCCCGTCTTGAGTCCATTCGTATCTTGCTTGCATATGCTTCACATCATGATTTCAAATTGTATCAAATGGATGTGAAGAGTGCATTTCTTAATGGTCCTCTTAAGGAGTTGGTGTATGTCAAACAACCTCCAGGTTTCGAAGACCCCGATCACCCATCTCACGTTTATGAACTCCATAAGGCGCTCTATGGACTTAAACAAGCACCTCGTGCTTGGTATGATCACCTTACGGCGTTCTTAAGCGAGAAGGGGTTCCAGATCGGGTTAATAGATTCCACTCTCTTCACGAAGAGGGTAAAAGGAGAATTGTTTGTGTGCCAAATATATGTTGATGATATTATTTTTGGTTCCACTAACCATGCTATTAACGTTGAGTTTGAGAATCTTATGACCAAGTAATTTGCTATGAGCATGATGGGAGAGTTGAAGTTTTTCCTCGGATTTCAAGTGAAGCAATTGAGAGGAGGAACCTTCATCAACCAAGCACTTTATATTCAAGACATGCTCAAGAGGTTCAAAATGCAAGATGTCAAGCCCATGAAGACGCCCATGCCCACAAATGGCCAACTTAATCTTGATCCCAATGGTAAAGATGTGGATCAAAAGGTATATCGCTCTATGATCGGTTCTTTGCTTTACCTTTGTGCATCTAGGCCGGATATTATGTTGAGTGTGTGTATGTGTGCAAGATTTCAATCCGCTCCCAAGGAGAGCCATTTTTTGGCAGTGAAAAGAATCCTTCGATATTTGGTTCATACCCCAAACTTGGGCCTTTGGTACCCCAAAGGAGCAACTTTCAAGCTATTAGGATATTCGGATTCGGATTGGGCCGGAGACAAGATAGACCGCAAGTCCACTTCCGGGTCTTGTCAATTCCTAGGGAGGTCATTGGTAAGTTGGTCTTCAAAGAAGCAGAATTGTGTGTCCCTTTCAACCGCCGAGGCCGAGTACATTGCTGCAGGAAGTTGTTGTGCACAATTATTATGGATGAGGCAAACTTTGATGGATTATGGTGTCAAATGTGACAAAGTGCCTCTATTTTGTGACAATGAAAGTGCAATCAAGATCGCCGACAATCCAGTGCAACATAGCCGAACCAAACATATCGAGATTCGTCATCACTTCATTCGAGATCATGTGGCCAAGGGAGACATTGATTTATTCCATGTCAACACCGAGAAGCAACTTGCCGACATTTTTACCAAGCCACTTGATGAAGCAAGATTCCGCGAGTTAAGGCATGAGCTGAATATCGTGGATATAAGTAACTTGGATTGAGGTTCTTGCATACACACACATACTCTACTAGTATCTTGTTTTAGATGTAGGCACCTAAGTAGGGGGAGCTAGCTCAACTAATGAGCTATCTTATCCTACTAGTGCATAAATTGATCAAAATCTTTCACATTAGCCATTTGAAGATGGCATTTGTGCTTCAAAGATGAGTATTGGTCTTGGACCCAAGGTTCATATCTTCGCGGTGCCATACCAAACAAACTCAAACATGGTGGCTTCGGCCACCGCCCTCCGTTGGAGGTTGGATCGTTTTTATCTTTTGTTTGTGTGGTTCTTCTTGTCCTTGTGTTCGTGTTTCCGTGAGTGTGTGTTTTCTCGAGTCTCTTCCAGTGCAAGTGCTACACATACTCCTTTCTAGTAGTGTTGGATTTCTTCTGCGACGTGTTCAGAAGTGAGGCGGGAATGCTCTTTGGGATCTTGGTAAGAATTTGCATTCAGCCATAACCCAACAAGCTTCTTCCTGTCAAAATCCTCTGGATACCCCGTGCCCACGGCCCTTGTACCGTGCGCACGGGGCCTTTAGCCCGTGCACACGGGGTCTGCGGTTTCTGGCCCTGAAGAGGTGGGACGTGGGGGGTTTGGGTTCTTTCCCACCCAGTCGCCCCCTCCACGCCCCAGATCGCCTCCAGGCCGCCGCCGTCGCCTCCTTGTCGCCGGTGCTCCTCCGTGCACCGTGGGACTTCGCTGCTCCGTGGAGATCTTCCGGGATGGGGTCCTCCTCTGGTATCTCCCTCCCATTGTTCTTCTTTTTCCTCCTTTGGATCCGTTTTAGTCTAGGGTTTCCTCCTCTACTAGTCTAGGCCAGTCTTTCCCTTGTGGTAGACTAGGGGCGGATGGGCATTACTGTGGCAGTTCTCCCTGCCGCACTCACTCCCGGATCTCGATCTGGAAGTGGTTGCCGCTGGGCGAACCCCGTGTCCACGGGCCTTGTACCGTGCGCACGGGACCCCGTGTCCACGGTGGTCAGACCCCCGTGTGCACGGGGTACACAGTGGTGCCAGTCCTCCTTCTTCTCTGTCTTCCATTCCTCGCCAGCTTCTCGAGCACTTGTACTTATTTGTGTCTCTCGTGTTTGTTGTGTTTTGTTGCTGTTGTGTTTCAGACTCTGCTGACAAGAGGTCCGAGCTTCGTCGCAAGCGCACCAAGGCAGGTTCCAGGGAATTCTCTTTGGCTCCTCGTCAGCCGTCCGAAGGAAGTGGTCTGGGCTCTGAGATGGGCCGTGTTCGCCATACCGCCTCCAAGCAGCCAGTGATTGAAGCCTCTGAGGATTCAGAAGAGGAGTATGATTCGCAGGAAGATGCTCACTATGAGAACCCCGCAGATGCAGAAATAGAAGATGAGGATGATTCTGCTGATGATGTTGATGAGGAGGAAGGAGAGGAACATGTGCTCCCAGGAGGTCGGAATGTCAAGAATCTACCTCTCTCTAAGTGGACCAAGCCAGAGCTTTGGGCTTGCAGGCAGGATTTCCCCTATGTGCCAAACACTGATGCAGGGGTTGACCCAAGATTCAAGAATGATTTTCAACACCGGGTGTTCTCTGAGCTGATCATGACCAAGAAAAACAAGTTTGCCCCCCACAAGCAAATCAATGTGGAGGCTCTTCGGGACAATGATCATACCTATCCCGGTGTGTATAGTGCTCTTGGGAGGCTTGGCTTGATCCCGTTCGTCGCCTTCCACCATCCGTTCAGTGAAGATCTTGTGATGCAGTTCTTTGCCACCATATACTTCCACAGTGACGAGGCTCGCACTATGACTTGGATGTCTGGCACATATGAGTGTGAGGCCTCCATGGCCAAGTTCTCTGACATCATTCTGTATCGGTTCTTTGCTGAGGAGCATCCTGAGTATGGCCGTGTTCGTGAGACAGGTAGAGACAAGGATGAGATTGCTTTTGCTTACAAGCCAGACAAGGCCTTCACCACCGGTTCTATCAAACATTTGAAGCCAACCTATGATACTATGCGTCACATTCTTAGGTACACGCTTAATCCTAAGACCGGGGACTCTCACAATCTGAGGAGCTCCATGTTGGATATCTTTGTCTACCTTCATAACAAGAAGAAAGTGGATGTTCTGGACTTCATGTTCTTTGAGATCAGGCAGTGTGTTCAGGAGAACAAGTCATGCATCTATGCTCCGTTCATCCAAGCTTTGATTGAGTCCGTCTGTCCCGCCAGGTACATTGCCAAGTACCGCACCTCCTTTCCGAAGCGTGATTCCAACTGGCTTCCAGCTGCTCCTCCACCATATGTGCCTCCCAAGAAGGGGCGCAACCCCAGGCCTGAGGATCGTGCTACCTACACTGAGGGATGTTCATCCTATGTGCGGATTCCGTGTAGCAAAGGGAAGCAGGTTGCTACTGATGCCAGTTTCACCAGAGAGGAGAAGAAGTCTCTTCTGAAGACCGTGAGCAACATGTTCAAAATGTGTCAGTCCATTCAGCGCCGTCAGGTCAAGGAGATCAACAAGGGAAAGCTGGTGAGGCGTCAGGAGAAGGCTGAGCGTGCTGCAGCTGGTGAGGAGGTTGGTCCAGGGTCCGAGGACATCGACAGTGTGGCCACAGCTCGTTCTTTTCCCTTGGGGGAATGGCACTTTGATGATGATGATGATGATGCTTCGAGCGCACCTCCTCTTGTCTAGAGTCTCGTTAGCATCGCCTTTTCCCTTTTTGTTGTCTTGATGACAAAGGGGGAGAAGTGTTCTATTAGGGGCGTTTGCAGTTGGTTTCAGTTGGGTGAGATCTCAAGGCCTCGTTTCTCGTTTGTTTTGGTTGTGTTTATTTGGCTTGAGATACTCTTATTTACTTGCTTTCGCGGTGTGGTTGTGAGCTACCTAGTCTATGTGAGAGACTATCTACTTTATGGAATTTATCTATGCTTATGTTAATGTATCTTGTGGAGTATGATCTAGTTTCTATATGTTAGTCTCACGTTTTCTGCTCACCACACTTGCATGTGATCTAGGCACCGTGTTGGGTTTTATTATGTTGATCACATGCCTTGACAATGGGGATCTAGGGGGAGCCTCATATGTGTGTGCTTGATGCATAATCAAGCATTTTTTTCTTGCACATATATAGGGGGAGCTCCTTTGATCAACTATTGTCGCATGGCTGCTCACTTAAGTTGTATCCTATATGCCATGTCCTAACCATGTTGTCATCAATGCACCAAAAAGGGGGAGATTGAAAGTGCAAGTATCACTTAGATTATATTTTGGTGTGATGACAATGTGGTTAGTGGAACTAATGTTGGTTGCTAAAGTTTATCTCAGGACGTTGGTTCCAAGGTGTCCATTGATGGACGTGTGCGACCCCCCCAGTCCAAAAAGATCAAAGGCGTGGTTACCGGCGACTCGAAGGTTTTTCGTTTTGGTTCGATTTGAGTCGTAGGTAAAACCGCACTATCAAGAGGGGTCTTCGTGGAATTAGTGTCGTGTGGGAATGCCTCCAAGACAGATACACCAGCCCTCCTACACCTCCTCAGATATTCCACTTGTTGTGTGCTTTGCCGTGGTGTCCTGTGATGTTTTCATCAGAAATCTTCTGGACACCCCGTGGGCACGGGGTCTCTGACACCCCGTGCGCACGGGGTACCTCGCATCTCACTGGACACCCCGTGCGCACGGGGTCCAACGGGCAGAAATCCCCTCCCGGCCAAGAACACTATAAAAGCCCCCTTCTTCCTCCTCCATCCCCTAACCCTAATGTCTTGTTGAGCTCCTCCATTGCTACACCCCATTTTGCTCACTACTCTCAATCCCTCCACCCAATCTTGTTGAAACTTTGGGGATTGGGAGAGCAAGACCCGATCTACACTTTGACCAAACCAAATCGCATTCCCCGCAACATTCATCCACCATGACTTGTTACTCTTGGAGCTTGGGCTCCTAGGCGGTTAGAGGTTCCTCCGGAAGCTTCCTTGCTTGTGGTGTGCTCCGGAGAAGTTTGTAAAGGTGTGGTGGTCGCCTTCAAGACCAACCCCGAGTGATTCGAGGCTCATCCGTTGGGGGTGACTCGAAGGAGATTACGGTGAGCCTTCGGTGGCGTTCCGCAAGCTTTGGCTCCGGCACCGCTCCAAACGGAGAGTAGCTCTTCCCCAAGGAAGAGTGAACTTCGGGATAAAATCCGCGTCCTCGTCTCACTTGTGGTTAATCCTTTCCCGCACTTTACTTAGCCTTGTATGCTTGTTGGCTTACTAATTAGTTTGTTGCCTAGCATACTTAGCTTAGAGCTTGCTTGTCATATAGGTTGTGTTCACCTAGTTGCATATCTAGTGAACCCTTTTTATCCGGTAAGCCTTAAAATTGACAAGAAAGAGTAAAATTTGTAGTCTCCTATTCACCCCCCCCTCCTAGTCGACCGTATCGATCCTTTCAACGGCGCTCAAAGTACGCCGCCCAAGCCGCGTGGTTGTCGGCGGCGTACCGGGGGAGGGCGAGCTGCTCGTCGGTGAGGGAGGCGCGCACGATCTCGACCTCGGCGGCGAAGTAGGAGGGGCGCGCCATGGCGTCGGGCAACGGGGGAATGGGCACTCCCCCGTTGCTGAGCCTCCACCCCGTCGGCCCGGCGCGCATGTCCCGCGGCGCCAGGATGTTCGCCTCGAATAGGAGCCACGACTCCTGTTCGCGGAGCGAGCCGCGGCCGAAGCCGTTGGCCGCCGCCTCGTTTCCGGGGAAACGTTCGGCCATCGGGAGAGGGAGAGGGAGGGCTCGGCGGCGGCGCACGGAAGAGGGAGAGGGAGGGCTCGGCGACGGTGCACGGGAAGGGAGAGCTCGGCGGCTAGGGCTGGTGTGGCCAGAGGCGAGGGAGGCCACCGGCTTATATAGCCGTGCCGCGCCCGTGTGTACGCGTGCGCGTGAGGGGAGGCGTCGGCGCGCTGCCCCGTGACGCGCCGCCCGTGAGGAATCAATGGCAAGGCTGACCGGCGGCAACCTTGCCATTGATTCCCCGCGGGAAACCGAGGCGTTGGGGGAAGACGAGGCGCGGTGTCGCTGACGCGGCTGGCCCGCGGCTCTTTCGCGCCAAAACCGCTCGCCCGGGCGCCCCCCCAGCGCGCCGGGTTCGGCCTGGGTCCGCGGCGCTGATTTCGGCCCAGGTCGACGAAAATCGGGCTCCTGAAGGCGCGACTGAGCTGTTTTTTCGGCGCCGGCGCGAAAAAATCCCCTGAGGGGGCCTTTCTGGGGCGCAGCTAGAGATGCTCTAAGTGTCATTGATTTAGTACAAAGCTTAGTATAGGAGTAGTTGGCTACAAGGAAATAGTATTTCATTAACATATGGTCCATCTTTCACTATCAGAAAACCTCTTGATGCCCGCTACAACCAGCTTCTCTTCTCTCCCGTCTAACGCAGAAAAACACAATATTTAAGTTCTTATAGCCCACTTACATCCGAAAAGTGTCTGCAGAGCCAAGCTCCATTGATCTTCATGTTATTTTTTCAGCAAAAATACTTTTTCCACACCTACAGAAAGTCTAAGAAAAGTATACATGTAGACATATATTTGTGGTATGCATGTACAAAATTTCATGAACATATATATTCATATGTGATGTACAATAAAAAGACAAATACACAAATTAAAATGGACTCCTTTTTTTGTATTTGGGCAAGATATTTGTCTTTTTATGTAATTTTATACATAATTGAAGAATACGATATTTATTTGGATGTCTTTTTTGGCATATTTTGAAACCTCTAAATATAACCTGATTTTTATATATTTTGAAAAACAAGCTCGATGGAGCTTGGTCTTTTGCAACGCCAGTTTACATCACCTTATTATACCTCCTCTCACGACTCTTCCATCTATGTCAACCGCAGCCATCTCCCGGATAGCACTCCGTCGCATTTTCCAAGCAACCTTATGACGAGAAAAGGTGGCCTGGCCCAGATCACCTGGACGTCCATGTATGCCTCTCTTGAAAAGAGATGCACTTGAGCCCCAGAGCCAAAACGCTCAGTACTTTTTTGAGAGACCAAGCGAGTAAACTATTGCAAGTAAAACTTTCACACGATTAATGTTCCAGAAGGACAACGACACAGCATCAACCTAGCAAAGACAACATGAAATAATAAACTACAGATCGATTAAAATTTCACCAAATGTGTGAAAGCATATTACGCATGTGGAAGAAAAAAACTCAGTTAACATTGACGATTATTTGTCTGGACAGACCGAAATACAATATCAATGTCCAGGATTAACTTGGCTAATTTACAACCATGGGGACCAAATGTTGCAAAAGTAGGGCAACCCCCAGTACATCCAACTACTGCAAACAACACATCATGGTTCACAAAAGTTTGAGATTAACAACTGTTTTATGCCAAAAATTGTTGTAGTCCAACAAGCGTGCAGGTAGCTATCTTCGACAAAAAGAACCACCAGGCAACAAATTCAAGATCGGCTTCGACAAAAGAATCGTAACATCCTGTTGCTGCCAAGCAACAAACCCTGGCGAAGCCTCATTGTAACTGGGATGAAAGGTTTTGGCCTTCCACCATATGCAAGATGACAACGAAAAGGTACAAGCTGGAACAGAGATAATCACCGGAGATTGAAGAGATCTCAGCTCCCAATCAATAATATACTCTTCAAATGAATGCATCAAGTTAATCACTGCGCACAAAACACCTTCCCACTTGGATATCTTGCCGTGCACTTTGGTTAGTTGGGCACTGGCTCCAGTTCCAAATATATTTCTGTTCCAGCTGTAACCAGGCAGCAACTAGTTGGCGCATTTACCTCATGCTAAGGTTGCTCAGATCATCCACAACATGCACGGTCCCATTCAAACTGTGTGCGTCTCCCTCAAGTTTTGCTTGTGGGCTTGGTACATCTCCATTTTCTGGTGAACTCTCGGAAGTACTGCCGGGAATATGTGCAGTAATAGCACTTTTCACACCTTCGAAGTAGGTTGAGCATGGAAAATATTCAGCACAGCGTACCTTCCACCCTGCAGAGATACTGAGGTTAATCCTGACAATATACAACTAAAAATAAGAATCTATTGGCCCGGTATACAGGCAAACCATACCAGGCCAGCATCCAGCGCAGTTCAGTATTGTAAGTAATCGGTTTTTCTCAAATATATGTATTCATTTTAGCAACCAACATATTATAGCAGCAGAAAGAGAAGACTTGTCCATTGCCCTCAAAAACATAAATGTAAGGTGAAAATAAACAATTTGGGCATTGCCATATTGAAACTTACTGTTTGCAACATCCTGATCAGCAAAAACAGTATCCAGCAATTTATGAACATCAATACAATCTTGAATGCCCCATTCCTTAATGGGACCAAGCACACCATTTCTGCAGAAAGTTCAGATGATATAAATACTATGTACACAGCAAGTGAATAAAATCAGAGGCATATTCTTCTTCCATGTCTTTACCCTGACGCTGTGTTATTTGTTGAGTCTTCAATTAATTTAATCGCCTGCAGCTTCTTATCCGGCTCCAAGAGGTACATCATTTCAGCTGCAGCTGCTCTGTGTGTCAAAGAAGCTAGCAAAGAACGATTTGAGTTAGTAAAATTCGTGGTCAAGAAAAGGTCCATAAACCGAAAAATGAAGATAATTACCGTTGTGCTTTTCAAGGAAGTTTATATTTACTTCAACAAGAGATTTCCCGTGTAATTGCCTGCAAGAACTCGCTGGTCAGATAAACTGGAGTAAATGCATACTGATAAAATTAATCGCCATTTCAGAACCTTAGATCTGGTCGTTCAGCTTCCAGAACATTCCATATTAATTTCTCAGAATCAGTTGCTGGGGCCGGAAGATTGTTTATCCTATGGAAGAATCTTATCTGCAAATAAAATAAAGAACCAAGTTGAATATCTTTATAGCTAACAGTCAGCTCATGATAAAAAAATAAATGAAATATGAACAATATGTACACATTCCATATTAACACATGCTAAATACACTCCAAGCATAGTAATAGTAATGCTAACAAAGCAATACTAAATTCTCGACAACAAACAATAACCTAAACAGATTAGAAGCTAAAAGGTAAGCACTAGGTCATATATAGTGGCAATAAACTCCTAGTCATCCAGTTCCTAAAAGAGGATTCCATTTGTGGTTTATGCAATTGGTCAACAAACATACTTGGTAGATTTCATTGAATTGAACAAGTTATATCCTCCAGAAGAATTTAAGTAATTATTCCTGTAATATAATGGTCATTCCTTACAGGGCAATTACTCAGCACATCATCTGCAGAGTATACACCGGTAAAACGTTGTACAGGGTTCGGCTCACCAACTTCTTCCATCCAAACCAAGAGAAAAACTCAGTTCAAAAGGCACTGCTAAATACAAAGTGCACCCAGCGTTTATGGTCTGACTCCTTATAGCAACACAAATAAAAGAATAAACCCAACAAAGGTAAACAAACTGTGTTGCTTCCAAACAAATATGCAGATTTATAGTGCCAATCTCAGGCTAACGGAATATAGATAAATATGCACAGCCAAACCAGACCTCTAGAGAAAATGATCTTGACGCACTCATAAATAAAAATGAAAAATAATTTTATGGCATTCCGAATTTTGATAGAAAAATCAAAGGTGCAATTTTGGATGCTTACCAAACTTCGGTGACTGTCTGGATTATTTTCGTCCAATTTAATGAGCTGCTTGACCGCCTGTGACAAGAGATAGATAAAGAAAACTAAGAAGCCTATATAACAGATTAAGATAGTGTATCTAGTTCAACTTTTAAACACTACTGCATCTGTTCCTAAGTACTCCCTCCGTAACTTGATATAAGACCTTTTTTGACACTATCAATAGTGCCAATAGTGTCAAAAAACATCTTATATTAAGTTACGGAGGGAGTAGATAATTATGTTTGCAGGTAAACTTTCCCGTAAAAAAAATGTTTGCAGGTAAGCTTTGTATACCACAATTGCTCTGATAGAAGTAATATTAGTACATCTGTCATAAAAGTTCTGAAATATTAAGAAACAAACTAATATATTGCTGTAAAACCTAATGCTTAAAGGCGGTATATTTAGGAACATCTTCAACGAACGAAACAATTTCCACTTCAAACAAAGCACTACGCAGTACTATTTTTAATGTGCAGATCACTCGGTTTTCATCTTCCACAACCCCACATACACCAACTAAGCAATAACGGCAGGTAATTCAATGGCATCATAAAGAAACATGATGTAGGAAAGATGAGCATCAGTCTATCAACAATGTAAGGAAAGCAACAGATGTTCTCTCAATTATAATCAAGCGATACCATATCTTAAATTCTTAATGGGGTAAAATTTATTTCCAGCAAAAGAAAAGGAAAAAAACAGAAGACTGGGATATCCCCAAAAATGAGGTGCATAATACCATACCTGAAAAGCGAGTAAAACCTTTTGCTTTCGCATGTTCAGTTCAAATGAAAGTATATGAGTTTCTAATGAATCTGACGAGTTATTCTGCAGAAGCTTCAAATATTTTGTGGCTTCTGCAAGTGGATCTTCAACCTGGAAACAGAAATGCATAAAATAAAGACGAAATCATTCAATGACCTAAAAAGATAAAAACTAATGTTTCTAAAAGTACAATACTACGAGTACAACTGATCACATAGAAAAAGAATACCTGGACCAATTTTTCACCGTGTGGGTCCAAATCAACTGGCCTTGCTTGTTGTTTCTTCCCAGATTTCGAACTGTTGGTTGAAGTTGTTTCATCCTCTTGTTTCTCTTCAGCCTCCTGGGGAGATTTAAGGGAAAATTAAGACAGACTTAGCAGTGATACATCTAAAACAAAGTTCTGTAGGTTACCCTTTTAGCTCGAGCTTCTGCCTTCTTCTGTTTTTGCCTCAACTTCTTCCTCTGGGCAGCTGGCAGTTTTGACAACTCATCATTCTCCTCAGCAGATGATTTTAATGGAGAATCATGTAATTTCATGTAACACCTACAATTTTTAACAATAGCTTTAGAAAAATCTCGGACGGGAAGTACAAAATAATTGATAGACAGACCAATAGGAACCATTACCTGATAGCCCCTGCAGCAGCCTTGTGGAAGTATTCATGAGCATGCAAACGGTCTTGAAACTTCAGCATAGAAACGTACGCCCGAAGTGTCATCTTCCGTAAGCAATATGAATGGAAGTCAAACTGATCTTCAGTCATATCAGTGTAATGCTTTTCAACAGCCAAGAAATTTTTCAGAGCCCGGCCAAGATCACCTTGACGAAAATAACTCTCGCCAGAAGCAAGTTCGTACCTTAAAGAGATCATCGACTTAGAGAGTGAAGAAAAAAATAGACACTTAATGGTGGAGGAGGGAGGGAAGCATGTACCACATGCACTGCATGTCATGGAGATTATTGTGCTGGTCTCCATCTTTTGTAAACAAGACAGCAGTCTTCTCAGCTAGCCCGACCTTCACAAGTCACAAAATAAGCAGTTAAATGTGTAGTGTTTGCTGACAAAAGGTTCGCTGGTGTCTGTTTTACTATTACATCAGCGGAACCGTGCAAAAATGTAGTTGTGTTTCTAACTGAATATACCTGATCGGCTTGAAGCATCTGCATTACACACTCGCTGTTTAAATAACGATCAGCAAGGTCCATGGACCTAGCTTCATCCGCTAATGCTGCTGCTGCAGAAAAATTGCCAGCATGTTGCAAAATATTCCCCTGAAATAAAGCATGTGCACTAGCAGAGTTATTTACAGAGAATTATGCCATCTAAACACAATGTACGGTGAAACAAAGTAAGAGTAGTTACTACTCCCTCCGTTCCATAATATAGAAGGTGCACATGCTTTTCAAGATATAAGTTTGACCATAGATTTAACCAATGAAATGTGGGTTTTATGTCATAGAAAATATACCATTGAATTTGTATCCGAAAGAAGTTTTCAATGGAATAATTCTTCAGTAACATGATTTACGTATTATTGGTCTAATTGATGGTCAAAGTTTTATCTCGAAAAGCATGTGCACCTTATATTCTGGAATGGAGGGAATATTATTTAGAGGGGGCGAGAAGAGCAAAAAAGTACGAGTGTAAGACCAGTAGATTGGAGAAAGAAATTTTGCAGATTGGAAAGGTAAGACAAGAAATGGTTAGCAAGGGTAAACAACTCCTTTTTTAGGAGAATGCAGCAGAAATATGTTGGGTATTTCATTATTAAAGAGGAGGAGGGGGGTCCAAAGAAAGACCAAACCAGCAGTGCAAGATTACAGAAATGTCAAAAATTAGGATAAGACGTTTTTGCAGTTTAATTTAAACTACGTTTTTGCAGTTTAACTTAAACTGCAAAAATGTCTTACATTAAGTTACAGAGGTTGTATTAAACTAGCAATTGGCACCAAACGAAACCATTTAAGTAAGAATGAAATTTCAGTTCAAAAGAACTGAAATTTACAGGAAATCCTATATTGGAGAAATGGTGATGCTGCTTAATTGCATACCAAGGAAAACACAATTGCGCATGGGGAGAGAATTTACCTTTATGGAGTACAAATCAATGACAGTTGGCGTGTGTAAAATGGCCTCGTCAATTTTATCCAGAGCAATATCATACTGGCTCCTTCTGTCATAGTGCTGCATCATGACATGTGACAAACATAATGATGCAACTTCAAAAGATATATTTGAAAATAACTCGGTGGTTTATCAGGTAATATGCAGGTGTTCACACCAAATGCTAACCTGAGAAACCAACAGCAGAGTCCACATGAGTGTGGATGGAGGTTCTATCTGCGAACTGCAGGGAGAAACCGTTAAAGAAATACGTGACAATTTACAGATTAAGTCAAAACTACAGGTTCAGGGACAGCTCAAACTAGCAATGGCTAGTGCTAACACATGACTACTTCCAAGGAGTATGATAGGTAGCGGGTTTTTTAAGAAGCCACATGCTTGAAAAGAATGATAGAACACTTTCAAGTTACAATTTGCTGCATTACAGCCGAGAACGGTATAGGAGTTCTGGCAGCATCAAAATTCTGCACAATTTGGCATACATCAACCATACCAAGTTTCACGTGCATCATTGTTCCTTGTGTAAGAATGGTTGATAAGATGCCTTGCAGAGAAATTCCTCTAGATACCCCTTCCAGGCGGATTCTAGCACATTATTTTTTGGCTTTTTGCATCTTTAAAGACGCCAACTAAGTGATGAGCAGCTAAGTTAATTAACCTAATATTGCAGTAGAAGCATATAACCATATTGTTGTGCTACTACATACATGTTCGCTAAGTTGACTAAAAATCGAAAACGGTCTCAGTTTGGTAACAAAAAATTCAAAACCTGATATCAAGTTTTGCCCGATAAAGGTGCCAAGCAATAATTTTACAGTTTAAGATGAGCTGTGATCAATAACACTAATGAGGATATGGGAAGAATGATAAAACTGACAATAATGACCAGGCAAAAAAGATTACCTTCCAGGAAAGCATCCAGAAGTCCTAATTGAATCTTCTAGCTTAAGAAATAATTGCTCCAATATGTTTGCCTGTTAATGAGATTAACAATTTCCCGTAAATGGTTTGTAGCACAAACAAGAAATAAGAAAAAGAAAATGCTGTTGACTAGTATAGCTTGTGTTACCTTGCCAGGATGCTCATAAAGCGGGCTTAAATCAGAGAAAAGTGACGGCACTCCCTAAAAGATATGGGACACATTACAATCAGCAATAACAATGAGTAACAGCATGCTCCCAGTAAACCCAATAAAAATCATCACACAGCCAGAGACCACGAGACACCTTCGAGGTACTAACAAACCATCACTTTAAAATTATGTGATTACCTTGGTTAATAGTGGTCTGACATAATTATCTGCTGCCTCCTGGAATTTCTCACCTTCTAGGAAATCAAGAGGTATGCGCTGTTGCACAGAGGGTATGAGAAAAACTTGGATTAATAAGTTGGTGGTTATATGGCCTACTTACAGTCAATACGGATGAGAAAATAACATTTAACTTCGCATGTAAAACAAAATATTATCATGGAAATGCAAAACAAATGATGTATGCCTGCATCAAGGGTAATTTTGCAGTGTCCACAAAGGTCTCAACCATGGATATAAGGAAGAACCAACAAAACTGGTATCAATGCAAATGAGATTAGTAGATGGTTTACCTTAACAGCCGATGACCAACTATATTCTTCCTTGAGTGAATTGTATAATGCACTTAATCGTTCAACATCATCAGCGGAATATTGACCATTTTCAGAGTATAGGCCAAGGCACTTCTGCACAGCTATGAGGTACCTGAATAGAACAGGGCAACAACCAATTCTAGAGTATCAGAAGTAGGTTACCATACCAGCCAGGACTGTATACACAATGCAGTGAGGTATAGTATTTTATTCTAAGTTGCTAACATAGAAAATAGTTACAGAACCCAGCTGGCATTAGACTTATAGGTCAAATTTTGTGATAGTTTCCCTTTTATCACGAACGTGTGGCTCTTATTGCATTATGTTACGAGGGAGATTAATATCACCTGCCGAATCAAAAATACCAACATTTAAGCCTAGAAGGGTTAGGGTTTAGGTGTGAGCCAATTGCTGAAGAGAGGTTAATCAACTGTATGCAAAGTTTTGCAACACAGACATTGTGTATGTGGAGGAAGACGATCAATTGTAACCAACATCAGAATACAAGTACTGTAGTTGGTCGAATTGCTCAATCGGCTAAGATTAAATTTGCATCTGGTTACAATAAAATGCTATCTAGGTCACATACATGAAAATGATATGGTAAGATGGCAATTCACCAAAGCTTCTAAACGCATGTCTAGTGATAAAATTTAAGCTGGTTAAAAAAAATAGCTCCTAAATAAAGGTATCCTATGAATGACAACAGCACCTAAAATACAGGTACCTATGTAAGTTGACGAAAATAAACATAACATGTAAACAAAATGGCAGCATAAGTACATAGACATAAACTACCAACAAAGACACGTGAGAGAATGAGTACAAGCAACTTACTTGTAGTTATCAGGATTCATAAAAAGGAGGGACCTATATATTTTCTCTGCCTCCTCAAAACGGCCAAGTTTCAACAAAATGCAGGCCATTTGTTCTCTGAATGAGAGCTTATCAACCTAGCAGACAAAATTCAAGAAGCGAACATGTTACAGACAGTTCTACTTTTTTCCCTTCAAACATAGAAAGATACAACTTACAATTTTACTCTCCATCTTGTGCATCTCCTGAAGGGCTCTGTCCAGCATCCCACATTCCTCAAGCAACGATATCTGTGCAACAATAATAGCAATGAATAGTGAAATAATGTAAGCTATTTCTCGAGTTAGAGCATGAAGAAAGCTTTGAAATTAAGGGTGGAGCAGGGAAAGGTTGAAGACAGATAATTGTATAGCACACTGAAACCATGTCCTTCCTCCAGTCACAAGTGACATTTGAGAAATTGGCATGGAGCCCACAGCACAACTTTGACCAGTTATTCTATTTTCACTATTTCTGTAAAGGTTACTGATGTTATAGTCATGAAGGATTGTTTTTAGACTATACATATCACCTCCATATGTTCAACTTTAATGTTCATAAAGATATTGATGACTGAAGTTAGCATTGTATATTCTTTGTTTGATGAAGTAAGAAAAGGTACTAGATATGAATTGACTGATTTAGACAACAAACTTTATCTAGCACGAGGAAGTGGGGGTAAAGTAATAGAACTAATATAATGCACGCAGAAAGAACGTTACACCAAAAATACTAATAAGTATGGTAACTCGACATGTAAAGAAAATCCAGATGGGACAAAATTAACAAAGCAAAAAAAAACAGCCGGGTTCAAAGAGATGGGCAGCAAGTAGTACTGTAGCATCAGTATTACAGAATGCTTATAAACCATTCCCAAAGATTTCTTTTGAGAGCATATGTCAGCAATTACATGCAGGTTTAACAATAACCAAACCATGATATGACAAACACATAGGATGCTATTGATAACTGATCTGTCGGGAATTATGATAAGAGTTCACTGTACGCTTAAAGTAAACCAATACATTATTACTGGTACTGCAATGCCGGCTCAGGAAAGGGAGAGACGTGTACCTTATACAAAAGCATTTCACCATGTTCATACCGCTCGTTTTCTGGGGGATAATCATCTTCCAGTGTCCCCTCATATGCCTCCAGTACTTCTATTGCCTTTGAAGAGCTGCAGGTGGGTACCGAAACAACGATATTAGTGGTGAATTTTCGTATCACAGAGGTTACAGCCTGCCATACATGCAATAGTACGCAGCTTGTGAATAATGATGCGAGAAAATCCTCACAACTGATATAGCAAGAAGGTAAGACAAAAATATACTACTATTGATCTGCCAAAAAAGTACACATGTGGCATTATGTGCATTCATTATGCTATGCTGTTTTGGCAGCAATTCAATAGACGATGCATTATAGGCATCCAAAGTTGGTCCATACTTAATGCTGACATGTGGCAGATCACACAAGATCTTACTTGAATTCAAAAGAGGTTCAAATAGTAACGTCTGGTACTGGAATTTTATCATTCTATGTTTAACATATGAATTGAGCTGGAGTCCCAGGCCCTATTTGCTCAATTGGTCATATGGTTTAATTGATTGATCTAGATCAACTCAACATAACCAAGAAAGTGGCATACTTGGAACTCAAATGATGAGATACGGCAAAGCCAATCCAGTTCATGCGGTGGTTCGGCTTTAATGTCAGAAGCTGTTGTCTAGTCTCAACAAAGCCAGACAAGTCCCTCATTTGCGCCTGTGAAAAAGAAAAAATAACATTCATTCACTGGAAGGCAGAAAACCTTTATTTCTAACACGTCATATCACTGAAAAAACAAGTTTCATGTAATGCTAGGAGTGCCATGTAATGTTACCAATACTGGTAACAAAAAAAAATGTCCAACACAAAAGTTGGTTTCACTTATCCAGTACTAAGAGTTCAACAAAATCAAATGTTTGGAATCCAAATATGTGCACATGCTTATTGGCCAATTCATCAATGATGAACAATAGATGAAGCATTACATGACCGCGGGGGCGGGGGGAGTTAAGTTGAATGCAGCTATATGTTAGGTGTGAATTGGTTTACCCAGAAAATAGGGGGGAAAGCAATGGATTGTTGTACCAACCTGGAGAAGTGACAAATCACGCAAAATTTCAATATTGTCTGGATCGATCCTCAAAGCATTTCTGTAACATTTTATAGCTTCTCTGTATTCTCTATCTGATCTGTAAAGTAAACCATACACATGCCAGCACACATGACTCTTCAGATCATTCTGCAAATGTTTAATTCGATCGATACATATCAGTTACATTTTTATAATCAACTTAATCGTCACAAAACAAAATTTGGACTAAATCTGCTGTGATTAAGAACCTTCAAGCCACGGCGAACAAGCTCGTATGCTTCAGATTTCCGATCCATACAATTTAGTGTCAAACCTTTCATCGATAAAGTTTCTACAAGAAACGAGACAAAGTAGTATGCGATCAGAGGAGGCTGCATGGAGCAAGAGAGTAACACAGAAGGTTGAACAAAATCAAATGCTATCTTTCTGACCTCCATGTTCGGGAAACTTCTTTAATATGGAATCTGCGGCCTTCAGCCCTTTCTTATACTGCTTAGTTTCATATGATTTCTGTGCATGCAAACATAAAACATCAGAAACTTGGGAGTACGGAATGTTAAGAGGGGAACATGCCATTATGCCATAGTAGATATACATGCAATCCCGGTATGAAGCAGAATCATGCAAGACTCAAAAGTTGCACTGTCTGCATGTCTACAGTGCAAATTATTGTAACTTTTAACTGTTCTATAAAAGTGTTATCAGAAATACACTCAAATGATCAAAACACTAAACAAGAAACCCCAGGTACTATAAAATGTTCAATGTTGTATCCCTCCTGCATAGCTAGTACAGTTACCATAAAAGGTTCAACAGGCCAATATAGTAACACTCCAACCGGCGACCAGTATTGGCCTTTCAGCTATCACCGAATGCTACTGGACAATGTTAAGATGAAGTTCACATGACAAGATAAAATTTATTAACATGAAACTACGAGAAGGAGTTGATGTCAGATTAGATATAACATGACACTGAATTCATTGCTGTGATTGAACTACAGATACCAATAAGGTCCAGAATACATGATATATTTGGCTTTTAGCACCAGCAACTTCACAAAGTCAGCCTTGCGGGATAAAGTACATGTCGACCCCAACTGCGAAGCAAACTAGCCACTCTACTGGCGAAACGACCGTCTCCCAAGCAAAAGCTTCTCTGAGACACCTACTGATCTAACCCTCGCAAATCAAAGCTTCACCTCGGCCAGACACCAACCCAACGACCCGAGCAATCACCTAGGCAAAGAAACCCCTGCGCACGGCCACTCCCCTAGAGCATCTCCAATCGTTTGGCTGCATCCAGACTGTCGAATCGAGCGGAGCGCGGCTACGGAGCAGCGGATTCAGAGGCCGAACAGATCGATTCGAGTAGCGAGGGGAGAAGCGAGGGGCGGGGTGCTTACGACGATGACTTTGAAGAGGTTGGCCTCCTTGGCCGGGAGCGAGGAGCCCATGGCTGCGGCGGCGCGGCGCGGCGCGGCGAGGCGAACCCTAGGGGGGCGGGGGTGAGGCGAGGGTTTTGGAGCCGCGAGGCGGCGGGTGGACTGTCTAAGTTGTGGTGTGGTGCGTGCGTGGCCGCTTCGGCCGCAAGGAACCCTACCCGTCTCTTGTGTCGCTGGAAGCAACGATGACCCGACGCGAGACTTGTACAGGGAGCTAACTCTTGTTTTTGTTTTGTTTTATTTACTTTTCTTTCGATTCAAATCAACGAGCTTTATTGATGCTTAGCCAGGATTACAATCACATGCTGCAGAACATCAGCGAGAAAAAGATGGAATGCAGTTCGTCCAAAAAAAAACCTTTTTCCCATATCAAGGGTTTGGTCGGCCCTCCTCCCCTCCACACTCTCGCTCCGGGAGCTAGCGGAGCGCAAGTTAAAAATTCCGAAGAGAAGGAATAGGTGCGCTGCAGATCCTCAAATTTGCCGAAGCTAGTGGATCACCGAACAGCTCCTAACTTCCCTATTTAGCATATATGTAAGGCACTTCAGTCGCATCCCGACTAATATATCTCATTTAGAAGGTCCGGAAATTTGAACTAAACTCTACCGTTTTATTAAAATTTGTCGATTCCCAAAACTTAATAACTTGTTGAGCTTCATTTTTAATGTGCACCTTGCGGATCCGTTGATCGATCATGTGCTCGTCTTCATCTCGTAAGGTAAGGGCTTTCATTTCCATCTCTCTCGTTGCAAATTCATACTATTGGGTTTGAGCACAGAGTAATGAGTCTAATATGTCACGCTGATCAGGCCAATGAAACCCAACTGAGTAGCTTTAACGTAGGAGGCATCAACATTAATCTTAGTGACACCCTTATTTTATGGCTTCCATCTGGTTTTTTACTTTTACCTGAGTTGGCTTCTTGTCTTTGCACGCATGGCTAGCTCCATAACCGCACCATGATGTTTATTTCTGTCCAAAGCACCCAGGCTCCACATAGACTAATACATGTGTCATTGTTGTTGTTGTTTTTTACAATTTCGTCATCCACTAGGTCCAGCGCCCAAATCTCTATGTGTAGATCAGGAACCTTGATGCCTGCAATTCTCCTACATTCCTTAAAAAAATCTCCTACATTCCTCCCGAAATATGCGTCTCCATAAACACCTGAAAATTGTATGCTCATGTTGGGAACACAGTAGAAAATAAAACAAAACGTCCTACGATCAAACCAGAAACACTATAAAATGCATTAACGGGTTAGATGATCGTTGCCGGCTTCGAGTTGCAATGGAAGAAGAGTCGGTGTATATTGTACTTGAAATTCCTTGCTACTTGTGTTAGGCGTTGGGATTTTCTCGAAGAGGAAGGCTGATGCAGTATAGTAGCAGAAAGTATTTCCCCCAATTGAGAACCAAGGTTTATCAAACTACTAGGAGATTCACGCAAATAAAGGTAGACGCTACCTGCACATACACGAAACAAATACTTGCACCTAATACAGGCAAGAGAGTTGACAATCCCCTTGTACTCGTTAATTGCAAGGATTAATTATGGTAATGGTAGATAGATCAATTGCACAATAAAATAAAAGATAATAAATTGCAACAAGGGATTTAGGATTTTAGTAATATGATGTGAATGGACCCGGGGACCATAGCTTTCACTAGAGGCATCTCTCTCATGAACATAGCAATGGTGGATACACGAATTACTGTTGGGTAATTGATAGAAAAGCACACAGTTATGATGTTATTCATGGCATGATCAATACATAGGCATTAGGTCTGTGACAAGTAGACCGAAACGATTCTGCATCTACTACTATTACTTCACCCCTCGACCGCTATCCAGTATGCATCTTAAGGTATTAGGTTCGCAACAAGCAGAGTAATGCCTGGAGCATGATGATATAATATAGACAAAGTAAGACCAATCAATATGATCGAACCTCGTTGTTTTACCCTTAGTAGCAACAATAAAAATATGTGCCTCGCTACTTCTTCTGCCACGTGGTGAGAACACCGCAAGATTGAACCTACAACTATGCACCACTTTCATTGAAGATCTATTCATCAACTTGGACAAAGAAAACCCATAGATCAGAAAGCATTACATAGCTATAACAATCATATATAATAAAGTTCAGAAGAGACTCAATTACTTTCAATGAGTAATATAATCATAAACCGACAATTCATCGGATCCCAATAAACGCACTACAAAGGGATTACATCGAATCGATCTCCGAAGAGAACATTGTATTGAAAATCAGAAAGAGAGAGAGAGAGAGAGAGAGAGAGAGAGAGAAAGAGAGATCTAGCTACTATTATGGACCCCGTAGGTCCTATGGGAACTACTCACGCTATCATGCATCATCGGAGAGGCGACAAGGTTGATGTAGAAGCCCTCCGTGATTGATTCCCCCTCCGACAGAGTACCGACGGAGGCCTTCAGATGAGATCGTGGAAGAACAGAGACTTGCGGCGGCGGAATAATTTTTTCGGGTCCCGCTCTGGTGATTTTTGGATTTTAGGGAATTTACAGGCTTGGAATTAGGTCGAACGGACCTACGAGGGGGGCACGAGCTCAGGTGGTGCGCCCCATGGGGCGCGTCGTGTGAGCTTGTGGCCTCTCCATGAAGCTTCTAGGGTATCTCCTGGTCCAGAAAAAATCACCGTGAAGTTTCATCGTGTTTGGACTTTGTTTGGTATAGTTTTCCTGTGAAACAATAAAATAGGCAAAAACAGGAACTTGCACTGGGTACTGAGTTAAATGGTTAGTTCCCAAAAATGATACTCCCTCCCTTCCACGATGTAGTGCGTATAGATTTTTTGAGAAATCGGAGACTTTGACCAAGTTTTTAAAGAAAAACATATAAATCTAGACTACCAAATGCATATCCTTAAATACATCAAAAGACATATTTTCATATTGTATATGTTTTTGTATTGTAGATATAATATAAAGAGTTCTCTCCATAAACTTGGTCAAAGTTCGTAAAGTTTGACTTTGCTAAAAATCATATGCACTATATTATGGAACGGATAGAGTGTAAAATTGCATATAAAACATACAAGATTGATAATATAATAGCATGAAACAATAAAAAATTATAGATATGTTGGAGACGTATCAGCATCCTCAAGCTTAATTCATACTCGTCCTCGAGTAGATAAATGATAAAAACGGAATTTTAGATGTTGAATACGATGTCTTAGTCATGTAATCTCTTTAGGTATGATTGTTGAGAAACGATGATGTAATAGATCAACATAATAATATCCATGAATACTAAAAAAGATATTACTCTTTGAAAGTGCTAGTTATCGACTAGAGGGAGTGAATAGGTGGTTTTTATGAAGTCTTCCAGACAGGCAATGTCTTCGAAGACAGACAAACAAATAACACCTACATGGTATGCAGCGGAAGATAAAGTACACTAGCCATGCCATAGTCAAAGAGACAGAGCAGAGTAAGCACGAAGACAAATAGTAGCTAGACAGAACAGATTGAAATAGGAAGACAATGTGAAGCCAAATATGCAATCAGAGTGAATATCTTCACACAAGAAGTCAAACAGAGCAGGCAAGCGATGACTTCATGAAGCTAAACTGTAAGTAAAGGGATGAAGTGATAGAACCAGTTGCTTGATAAAGATAAGGATTTGGTAGACCAGTTCCAGTTGTTGTGACAACTGTACGTCTGGTTAGGGAGGCTGGGATTGAACTCAAAAGATAACGTCTTCACCTTATTCCCCTTAAGCTAAGGTCACTTAGTCCTCACCCAATCACTCGGGTAAGTCTTCAAGGTAGACTTCCAAACCTTCACAGACTTTGTTCACCAGCGATCCGCAATTACTCTTGGATCCTCAGAACGCGATGCCTAACCGACTGGAAGATCACAATCGTCAAGTGTAATAAGTCTTCAGATCACGCGGACAGAAAGACTTCAGTGATGCCAACCACTCTTTGAGCTCTGGGTGTTTTGGGTTTTGTCCTCGCAAGAATTTTCTCTCAAAGGCTTCGGAGGTGGGTTGCTCACAAATGACAAAAGGCGTGCACTAACTCTGAGCAGCCATCCAATTTATGGTGGAGGGGTGGCTATTTATAGCCAGGGGCAACCCGACATGATTTGTCCGAAATGACCCTGGGTCATTGGGGAACCGACACGTGTCCAATGGTCGGATTCCAAACACACGCGACAGCTTGACTCGGGCTACAAGTAAAGCTGACTTATCCAACACAGGATAAGATTTTCTCTTATTGTCTTCACTCAAAGACATAGGATTTGGGTTGAGCATCACGTCAGTTTTCTAACTTTGTTCACTTGGACCCCACTTGACAGTTTGGTGGTTCCTATGACTCAAAAAAGAAGTAAATGAAACTACGAAAGAAACTATGTCTTCGTGTCTTCAAGCGAATGTCTTCACACGTCAATATCTTCGACGCAAATGTCTTCACGAACCACCAATGTCTTCATACATTTTTAGGGGTCATCTTTGATGGGTAAACCGAATCAATAGGGACTTCTACCTGTGTTCTCCTGTGAATCTCATAAACACATTAGTCCCTCAACCACATTTGTCGTCAATACTCCAAAACCAACTAGGAGTGGCACTAGATGCACTTACAATCTCCCCCTTTTTGGTGATTGATGACAAACTGGTTGAAGTTTTCAACTGGGATAAAAGTATGTGAAAGTTTAAGAACGTGGTCATTGGCTTCATGAAGTTGAAGGGCTCCCCCTGAAGATGTGCATATAAGTAATTTGCTTTTGAATGCAAATGCACATTGCAGGTTTTGCTTTGTGGAGATCTCCCTCTGTTCATGAAGTCAAATCATAGTGCATACAGAAATGTATTGAAGATAATCATGCACAATGATAAATAGGCGTCTGCAGAATGATTTCATGCGCATAAGATAGGAACACAACCACGCATAGCAAAACAATAGAAAATGTAGCAGATGTCCCATCTAGACTTAAGTGTTACAACTCAAAAACCAAATGTTCACAAACGAGAGTTGCAGACTTAACAAAAAATGTAGCACCTGACCCAATAAACCCACTCAAAGACTAGGGCACGATGCAGCATCTTGGTGCAGTGAAGCCATTGCTGGTGAAGTGGCGTCATCCTCCTCATCAATCACACGCGCAACAACAGTTGGGGCGGATGATGAGTAGTCGGAGTCTTCAATGGATGGTGTGGGACGCCACTTAGCCGATTTCGAAGGCTTGGAGTCAAACTTGAATCGTTCTGTGAAGCCATCTGCAATGAGATCATCTTCAAAACAAAGCATTGCGAGGCTCTTCCAGGCACGCTGGCAGGCTTCATGAGCAACAAAGGAGTTCTTGGTGGAGAGGTTGCGAATCCGATTGACGTCCACGAGAAGACTTTGCATCTGGCGTTTCATCCAATCATGATGCCTATCATGCTTCTGATGAAGAGAAACAAGAAGTTCTCTATCATTGAGTACTCGAGCATGCTTTGACGCCCTCTAGAGCACTGTGTTGGTGGTTGCATCAGTGTTGGCACGATGCGACAGACGAAACTGGCCGACAAGGGGACCAGCAACAATAGTATTCGGAACATGAGTGGCTTCAAGAGGAGTAGAGAAGCTTTGAAAGGCATCATTATGTTCATGTAGTGGTTCTTTGGCAGCCTGAGGATAGATGGCTTCATGAGACGTGTCAACTTCTGGCGAGAAGACAACATGATTGCGAGCTAAAGCTTGATAATTGATGGTGGAGCGGAGCTTAATCAGACGCATTATCCATGGAGCATAAAATTTCTGGCCAAAGAGATCAATGCCTGAAGCTGCCAGCTGCCTGATGAAGAAATCATGCATGTTGAAGCGGATGCCATTGAGGATGTAGAAGACCAATGTCTTCATGGTGCCTTCAAGCTTCGCAGAAGATGAGTGCCCTTTGATTCGCCGCAGAGTATGCCTCACAATATGGTAGATAGTGCGGGGCAAGTACTCGAGGTCATTGACAAAGAAGTGAGTGTGGTACTCCGCCTCTGCAGGCAATGGCTTCATCATTGACAGCATCTGGCTCATATTGGGTTCTGGCTTCTGGAAGATGCTTTCTAACTCTTTCTGATAGGCTTCACAACCTGGCTCGTACAAATTACCAGGAGTGGGCAAGGACGTGAGCTCAAGGATATCCTGAGCTTTAGCTTCATGATGAATGTCATCTGTCATCCACTCAAGGACCCATTGAAGGAAATATGCCCTAGAAGCAATAATAAAGTTGTTATTTTATATTTCCTTATATCATGATAAATGTTTATTATTCATGCTAGAATTGTATTAACCGGAAACTTGATACATGTGTGGATACATAGACAAAACACCGTGTCCCTAGTAAGCCTCTACTAGACTAGCTCGTTAATCAAAGATGGTTAAGTTTCCTAACCATATACTTGTGTTGTTATTTGATGAACGGGATCACACCATTAGGAGAATGATGTGATGGACAAGACCCATCCGTTGGCTTAGCATATTGATCGTTCAGTTTTATTGCTATTGCTTTCTTCATGTAAAATACATATTCCTTCGACTATGAGATTATGCAACTCCCGGATACCGGAGGAATACATTGTGTGCTATCAAACGTCACAACGTAACTGGGTGATTATAAAGATGCTCTATAGGTATCTCCGAAGGTGTTTGTTAGGTTGGCATAGATCGAGATTAGGATTTGTCACTCCGAGTATCGGAGAGGTATCTCTGGGCCCTGTCGGTAATGCACATCATAAGAAGCCTTGCAAGCAAAGTAACTAATGAGATAGTTATAAGATGATGTATTACGGAACGAGTAAAGAGACTTGCCGGTAACGAGATTGAACTAGGTATGTGGATACCGACGACCGAATCTCGGGCAAGTAACATACCAATGGACAAAGGGAATAACGTATGTTGTCATAACGGTTCGACCGATAAAGATCTTCGTAGAATATGTAGGAGCCAATATGATCATCCATGTTCCGCTATTGGTTATTGACCGGAGAGGTGTCTCGATCATGTCTACATAGTTCTCGAACCCATAGGGTCCACGCACTTAACGTTCGATGACGATTTAATATTATATGAGTTGTGTGATTTGGTGACCGAATGTTGTTTGGAGTCCCAGATGAGATCACGGACATGACGAGGAGTCTCGAAATGGTCGAGAGGTAAATATTGATATATAGTATGATAGTATTCGGACACCGGAAGTGTTCAGATAGTATCGGGTATTTATCGGAGTACCGGGGGGGTTACCGGAACCCCCGGGGGAAAGATATGGGCCATATGGGCCATAGGAGTGGAGCACACCAGCCCACAAGGGGTGGCACCCCCCCCCAATGATGGAGGCCGAATTGGAGAAGGGAAAGAGGGGGTTCGGGCCCCCTTTCCTTCTCTCCTTCCTCTTCCCTTCCCCCCCCCCCCGAAAATAAGGAAAGGGGGAGACCGAACTGGGGAGGACCCCAAGTAGGATTCCTCTTGCTTGGGGCGCCCCATGGCTACATCTCCTCCCCTCCCACCTATATATATGTGGGGAGGGGGCGCCTAGAACACACAACATCAATTGTTAGCCGTGTGCGGCGCCCCCTCCACAATTTACACCCCTGGTCATATTCTCGCGGTGCTTAGGCGAAGCCCTGCGCGGATCACTTCACCATCACCATCACCACGTCGTCGTGCTGACGGAACTCATCTACTTCCTCGACACTTTACTGGATCAAGAAGGCGAGGGACGTCATCGCACTGAACGTGTGCAGAACTCGGAGGTGCCGTACGTTCGGTGCTTGATCGGTCGGAGCTAGAAGAAGTTCAACTACATCAACCGCGTTGTCAAACGCTCCCACTTTTGGTCTACGAGGGTACGTAGACACACTCTCCCCCTCTCCTTGCTATGCATCTCCTAGATAGATCTTGTGTGAGCGTAGGAATTTTTTTGAAGTTGCATGCTACGTTTCCCAACACCCATGTCTTCGGATCCCTGTTGTAGCCTGATATGTGCAGTGTGGCATAGAATTGGAGCAGCAGTTCTTCATTCTAGTGCTCCTTATCAACAACAAACGGGAGCAAGCCAACATCCCGGGAGCAATCAAGGGCTTCTTCCAAGCAGGCAGACCAGCCATAGCATTACAACAAAGGCGCTTGTGAGGGAAAATCATGTCCTGGTTGTAAAGGATGCATGAGTAGTAGCTTCGTTGCAAGTGGCTCCAGAATCTATCCGAAGACATCTTTGGCTTATTGTAAGGATTCTTGGCCCTGTCAAAGAATGTGTTGTCCTCTCTAAAGTTCAGCACACTGAAGGAGCTCGCAGTTGTGGTGGCACTGGGAAGCCTTGGCAGGGCATGGGCTTCTGCGTTTGAGGCCTGTGCTTGGCATGATAGTCATACAGAGGCCCATGTACTTCAGGCGGTGTAAGAATAGGCCATTTGACACTCACCAGTTCTCCTTCACGGTTGAACGCCCTCGCCATTGTGTGCGGAACAGGTGCGGCAGCAGCAACATTCGAGGTGGATGGCTGACTATCTTTAGTGACGGCATTGGCTTCAAGGAGCAGATTGGCTTTAGGCTGCGGATTGGCTTCAGCCATGATCACATCATTGGCTTCAGTATGGGTGGTAGCAGCAGCAGCACTGGCTTCAATGACAGGAGGGTCAGCCAAATTGACTTCGGGAATCACAACAGTTTCAGCAAGAGGTATCACAACATGTTCTTCTTCTTCTTGGTTTTCATCGGCTGATGCGGCCTGATGCGGCTTGAACTACGTCGGTATTTCCCCAAAGAGGAAGGGATGATGCAGCACATCTACGATAGGTATTTCCCTCAGTTATGAAACCAAGGTATCAATCTAGTAAGAGAACCAAGCAACACTATGTAAACGGTACCTGCACACAAAGAACAAACACTTGCAACCCGACGCGTATAAGGGGTTGTTAATCCCTTCTTTGGGTAACGTCGCCAGAAATTGTCAAGTTGACAGGATAAAATTGTGATAGATTGGATAAATAGATCTCGCAATAAAACAAAACAAAATAATTAAAGAAAAAGTGCAGCAAGGTATTTTTGGGTTTTTGGAATAATAGATCCAAAAATAAAAGCGAATAAAAATAGATCTCAAAGGCAAATATGATAAAGAATAGACCCGGGGGCCGTAGATTTCACTGGTGGCTTCTCTCGAGAAAAATAGCATATGGTGGGTAAACAAATTACTATTGGGAAATTGATGGAACTTCAAATAATTATGAAGATATCCAGGCAATGATCATTATATAGGCATCACGTCCAAGATTAGTAGACCGACTCCTGCCTGCATCTACTACTATTACTCCACACATCGACCGTTGTCCAGCATGCATCTAGTGTATTAAGTTCATGGAGAAATGGAGTAATGCAATAAGAACGATGATATGATGTAGACAGGATCTATTAATGTAGGAATAGACCCCATCTTGTTATCCTTAATAGCAACGATACATACGTGTCATGTGCCCTTCTGTCACAGGGATTGAGCACCGTAAGATCGAACCCATTACAAAGCACCTCTTCCCATGGTAAGAAAAATCGATCTAGTCGGCCTAAATAAACCAAAGATTCAAAGAAGAAATATGAGGCTATAAGTAATCATGCATATAAGAAATCAAAAGAAGAATCAAATAACTTTCATGATAAAATAGATCGGATCATAAACTCAAAGTTCATCGGATCCCAACAAACACACCGCAAAAAGAGTTACATCAAATAGATCTCCAAGAGACCATTGTATTGAGAATCAAGAGAGAGAGGAAGCCATCTAGCTACTAACTATGGACCCGAAGGTCTACAATGAACTACTCACGCATCATCGGAGAGGCACCAATGAGGATGATGAACCCCTCCGTGATGGTGTCTAGATTGGATCTCGTGGTTCTAGAACTTGCGTCGGCTAGAATTGTGTTTCGTCAACTCCCTAGGGTTTTTGGATTTTCGGGGTATTTATAGAGCAAAGAGGCGGTGCGAGAGGCGGCCGAGGTGGGCACAACCCACCATGGCGCGCCTGGGCCCCCAGGCGCGCCCAGGTGGGTTGTGGTCCCCTCAGAGCCCCCCTCTGGTACTTCTTTGGCCCAACAGGTGTCTTCTGGTCTAGAAAAAAATCTCCAAAAGGTTTAGCCGCGTTTGGACTCCGTTTGGTATTGATTTTCTGCGAAGTAAAAAACAAGCAAAAAACAACAACTAGCTGATACGTCCATTTTGCATCATGCTTTTATATCGATATTTATTGCATTATGGGCTATTACTTCACATTATGTCACAATACTTATGCCTTTTCTCTCTTATTTTACAAGGTTTACATGAAGAGGGAGAATGCCGGCAGCTGGAATTCTGGGCTGGAAAAGGAGCAAATATTAGAGACCTATTCTGCACAACTCCAAAAGTCCTAAAACTCCACAAAAGTCAGTTTTGGAATATATTAAAAATATTGGGTGAAGAAAGCACCAGAGGGGGGCCACCCACTGTCCACGAGGGTGGACGGCGCGCCCTACCCCCCTGGGCGCGCGCCCCTGCCTCGTGGGCCACCTGGAAGCCCCCCGATGCCCATCTTCTGGTATAAGGTGTCTTTTGCCCTGAAAAAATCATAAGGAAGCTTTCGGGACGAAGCGTCGCCGTCTCGAGGCGGAACCTTGGAGGAACCAATCTAGGGCTCCGGACATCCCTCCTGGAGGGGGAAATCGTCACCATCGTCATCACCATCGATCCTCTCATCGGGAGGGGGTAAATCTCCATCGACATCTTCACCAGCACCATCTCCTCTCAAACCCTAGTTCATCTCTTGTATCCGATCTTTGTCTCAAAACCTCAGATTGGTACCTGTGGGTTGTTAGTAGTGTTGATTACTCCTTGTAGTTGATGCTAGTTGGTTTATTCGGTGGAAGATTATATGTTCAGATCCTTTATGCACATTAATACCCCTCTGATTATGAACATGAATATGATTTGTGAGTAGTTAGTTTTGTTCCTGAGGACATGGGAGAAGTCTTGTTATAAGTAGTCATGTGATTTTGGTATTCGTTCGATATTTTGATGAGATGTATGTTGTCTTTCCTCTAGTGGTGTTATGTGAACGTCAACTACATGACACTTCACCATTGTTTGGGCCTAGGGGGAAGGCATTGGGAAGTAATAAGTAGATGGTGGGTTGCTAGAGTGACAGGAGCTTAAACCCTAGTTTATGCGTTGCTTCGTAAGGGGCTGATTTGGATCCATATGTTTCATGCTATGGTTAGGTTTACCTTAATTCTTCTTTCATAGTCGCGGATGCTTGCGAGGGGGGTTAATCATAAGTGGGATGCTTGTCCAAGGAAGGGCAGTACCCAAGCACTGGTCCACCCACATATCAAATTATCAAAGTAACGAACGCGAATCATATGAGCATGATGAAAACTAGCTTGACGAAAATTCCCATGTGTCCTCGGGAGTGCTTTCCTTTATATAAGAGTTTGTCCAGGCTTGTCCTTTGCTACAAAAAGGATTGGGCCACCTTGCTGCACCTTGTTTACTTTTGTTACTTGTTACCCGTTACGAATTACCTTATCATAAAACTATCTGTTACCGATAATTTCAGTGCTTGCAGAGAATACCTTACTGAAAATTGCTTGTCATTTCCTTCTGCTCCTCGTTGGGTTCGACACTCTTACTTATCAAAAGGACTACGATAGATCCCCTATACTTGTGGGTCATCAAGACTCTTTTCTGGCGCCGTTGCCGGGGAGTGAAGCGCCTTTGGTAAGGAAAAAATTTATATAGTGTGGTGAAATTTACTGTCACTTGTTACTATGGAAAATAATCCTTTGAGGGGCTTGTTCGGGGTATCTTCACCCCGACCAGTAGAGCAAAGAGTTGCTCCTCAACCTACTGAACCTACTGAAAATGTTTACTTTGAAATTCCTTTGGGTATGATAGAGAAACTGCTAGCTAATCCTTTTACAGGAGATGGAACATTACATCCCGATATGCACTTAATCTATGTGGATGAAGTTTGTGGTTTATTTAAGCTTGTAGGTATGCCCGAGGATGTTATCAAGAAAAAGGTCTTCCCTTTATCTTTGAAGGGAAAGGCATTGACATGGTTTAGGCTATGTGATGATATTGGATCATGGAACTACAACCGATTGAAATTGGAATTTCATCAGAAGTTTTATCCTATGCATCTGGTTCATCGTGATCGTAATTATATATATATAATTTTTGGTCTCGCGAAGGAGAAAGTATCGCTCAAGCTTGGGGGGGGGAGGGGCTTAAGTCAATGTTATATTCATGCCTATCATGAGATCTCAAGAGAAATTATTATTCGAAATTTTTATGCTCGGCTTTCTCTCAATAATCGCTCCATGCTCGATACTTCTTGTGCTGGTTCTTTTATGATGAAGACTATTGAATTCGGATGGGATTTATTGGAAAGAATTAAACGCAACTCCGAAGATTGGGAACTCGACGAAGGTAAGGAGTCAGGTATAACACCTAAGTTTGATTGTGTTAAATCTTTTATGGATACCAATGCTTTTCATGAATTTAGCACTAAATATGGACTTGACTTTGAGATAGTAGCTTCTTTCTGTGAATCATTTGCTACTCATGTTGATCTCCCTAAGGAGAAGTGGTTTAAATATCATCCTCCCATTGAAGTAAAAGTAGTTGAACCTATTAAAGTTAAAGAAAAGACTATCACTTATAATGTTGATCCTATTGTTCCTACCGCTTATATTGAGAAACCACCTTTCCCTGTTAGAATAAAGGATCATGCTAAAGCTTCAACTGTGGTTCGTAAGAGTAATTCTAGAACACCTACACCCTCTGAGCAAATTAAAGTTGAACCTAGTATTGCTATGGTTAAGGATCTCTTGGTCGATAATATTGACGGGCATGTTATTTACTTCTGTGATGAAGCTGCTAGAATTGCTAGACCCGATACTAAAAATAAACATAGACCTATTGTTGGCATGCCTGTTGTTTTTGTTAAAATAGGAGATCGCTGTTATCATGGCTTATGTGATATGGGTGCTAGTGTCAGTGCAATACCTTATACTTTATTTAAAGAAATTATGCATGATATTGCACTTGCTGAGATAGAAGATATTGATGTTACTATTAAGCTTGCCAATAGAGATACTATTTCACCAGTTGGGATTGTTAGAGATGTGGAAGTCTTGTGTGGGAAAATTAAATATTCTACTGATTTTCTTGTTCTTGCTTCCCCACAAGATGACCTTTGTCCCATTATATTTGGTAGACCCTTCTTGAATACTGTTAATGCTAAGATAGACTGTGAAAAGGATATCGTTACTGTTGGTTTAGGGGATATGTCTCATGATTTTAATTTTGCTAAATTTCGTAGACAACCCCATGATAAAGAATTGCCTAGTAAAGATGAAATTATTGGTCTTGCTTCTATTGCCGTGCCTCCTAATGATCCTTTAGAACAATATTTGATAGACCATGGAAATGATATGTGAAAGCACAAGTGCTCCCTGGGTGATTTTGGTAATTAATGTCAGCATATCTCTTGTTGGACTAATGCTTCTACCTAGTATGTTTCAGATAAGTTCAACAATGAAGTGGCATGGACTAGAGGATGTGGAACCCCTTCAAAATGTTGAGGACAAAGGATTGGCTCAAGCTCAAAGCTCAGGACTCTACATTTTCTATTTTAGTGATCCAAGATCACATTGAGTCCATAGGAAAGCCAATACTATTAAGAGGGGATGAGGTGTTGCTTAATGGCTTGCTTGCTCAAAGTGCTTAGTGATATGCTCCAAAGCCCTCAACCACTTTCTCACATCCACATATGTCCCAAACCAAAAGTCAAACTCAGCCCCACCGAATCTTTCTATCCGGCCCCACCGAGTTCTCTTGACATAGCCACTGCCAGAAACCCTAATCAATTCGGTCTCACCGATGGGATCTCGGTCTCACCGAGATGGGCTTGCAAACTCTCTGTTGCCTATTGCAATAATTTCGGTCCCACCGAGGTATGCAATCGGTTCCACCGAGTTTGCCTGGCCAACTCTTTGTTTTGCTTATTACCCAAATCGGTCCCACCGAGTTTGTGTAATCGGTCAAACCGAGATGAGGTTTTACCCTAACCCTAGCACATCGGTCCCACCGAAATGCCTAACAGTCACATTATGAACTAAATCGGTCTCACCGAGTTTGGTGATTTGTGTGTAACGGTTAGATTTTGTGTGGAGGCTATATATACCCCTCCACCCATTCTTCATTTGTGGAGAGAGCCATCAGAACATGCCTACACTTCCAACATACATTTTCTGAGAGAGAACCACCTACACTTGTGTTGAGGTCAAGATATGCCATTCCAACCACATAAATCTTGATCTCTAGCCTTCCCCAAGTTGCTTTCCACTCAAATCTTCTTTCCACCAAATTCAAATCCTGTGAGAGAGAGTTGAGTGTTGGGGATACTATCATTTGAAGCACAAGAGCAAGGAGTTCATCATCAACACACCATTTGTTACCTCTTGGAGAGTGGTGTCTCCTAGATTGGCTAGGTGTCACTTGGGAGCCTCAGTCAAGATTGTGGAGTTGAACCAAGGAGTTTGTAAGGGCAAGGAGATCGCCTACTTCGTGAAGATCTACCCGAGTGAGGCAAGTCCTTCGTGGGCGACGGCCATGGTGGGATAGACAAGGTTGCTTCTTCGTGGACCCTTCGTGGGTGGAGACCTCCATGGACTCGCGCAACCGTCACCCTTCGTGGGTTGAAGTCTCCATCAATGTGGATGTACGATAGCACCACCTATCGGAACCACGGATAAAAAATCTCCGTGTCTCCAAATTGCGTTTGCACACTCCAATCCCTCCACTTTACATTCTTGCAACTTGCATGATTTACTTTCCGCTGCTCATATACTCTTTTCATGCTTGCTTGATATGTATTATGAATGTTTAAACTTGTGCCAAAACTCCACATCAACTTAAGGAAATTAAAAACTGCAGCTTTTCTTGATTAGAGTCTATTCACCCCCCTCTAGACACCTCTTCTCGATCCTTTCAATATGTTTATGAATGAAAGAAGGGAAATAGATGAAGTATTCTTTAAACATGGACCTATTTTGAAACACAACTTGCCTGTTGAAATTCTAGGGGATCCTCCTCCACCCAAGGGTGATCCCGTGTTTGAGCTTAAACCATTACCTGATATTCTTAAATATGCTTATCTTGATGAAAAGAAGATATATCTTGTTATTATTAGTGCTAACCTTTCAGAGCAGGAAGAAGAGAAATTATTGAAAACTCTGAAGAAGCACCGTGCTGCTATTGGATATACTCTTGATGATCTTAAGGGCATTAGTCCCACTCTATGCCAGCACAAAATAAAATTGGAGAAAGACGCTAAACCGGTTGTTGATCACCAACGAAGGTTAAATCCTAAGATGAAAGAAGTGGTAAGAAATGAAATACTAAAGCTTCTGGAGGCAGGTATAATTTATCCTGTTGCTGATAGTCAGTGGGTAAGTCCTATCCATTGTGTCCCTAAGAAGGGAGGTATTACTGTTGTTCCTAATGATAAAGATGAATTGATCCCACAAAGAATTGTTACAGGTTATAGAATGGTAATTGACTTCCGCAAATTAAATAAAGCTACTAGAAAGGATCATTACCCTTTACCTTTTATTGATCAAATGCTAGAAAGATTATCCAAACATACACATTTTTGCTTTCTAGACGGTATTTCTGGTTTCTCTCAAATACCTGTGTCAAAAGAGGATCAGGAAAAGACCACTTTTACTTGCCCTTTCGGTACCTTTGCTTATAGACGTATGCCTTTTGGTTTATGTAATGCACCCGCTACCTTTCAAAGATGTATGACTGTTATATTCTCTGACTTTTGTGAAAATATTGTTGAGGTTTTCATGGATGATTTCTCCGTGTATGGAACTTCTTTTGATGATTGCTTAAGCAACCTTGATCGAGTTTTGCAGAGACGTGAAGAAACTAATCTTGTCTTGAATTGGGAGAAGTGCCACTTTATGGTTAATGAAGGTATTGTCTTGGGGCATAAAATTTCTAAAAGAGGTATTGAAGTTGATAAAGCTAAAGTTGATGCTATTGAAAACATGTCGTGTCCTAAGGACATTAAAGGTATAAGAAGTTTCCTTGGTCATGCCTGTTTTTATAGGAGGTTCATTAAAGACTTCTCACTAATCTCTTACAAAAAGATGTTCCTTTTGTCTTTGATGATGATTGTGTAGAAGCATTTGAAATACTTAAGAAAGCCTTGATTTCTGCACCTATTGTTCAGCCACCTGATTGGAATTTACCCTTTGAAATTATGTGTGATGCTAGTGATTATGCTGTAGGTGCTGTTCTAGGACAAAGAGTTGATAAGAAATTAAATGTTATCCAATATGCTAGTAAAAATCTAGACAGTGCCCAGAGAAATTATGCTACTACTGAAAAAGAATTTTCAGCAGTTGTATTTGCTTGTGATAAGTTCAGACCTTATATTGTTGATTCTAAAGTAACTGTTCACACTGATCATGCTGTTATTAAATATCTTATGGAAAAGAAAGATGCTAAACATAGACTTATTAGATGGGTTCTCTTGCTACAAGAATTTGATTTGCATATTACTGATAGAAAGGGAGCTGAGAACCCCGTTGCAGACAACTTATTTAGGTTAGAGAATGTTCTTGATGACCCGCTACCTATTGATGATAGCTTTCCTGATGAACAATTAGCTGTCATAAATGCTTCTCGTACTGCTCCATGGTATGCTGATTATGCTAATTACATTGTTGCTAAATTTATACCACCTAGTTTCACATACCAGCAAAAGAAAAAGTTTTTCTATGATTTAAGACATTACTTCTGGGATGACCCACACCTTTATAAAGAAGGAGTAGATGGTGTTATTAGACGTTGTGTACCTGAGCATGAACAGGAACAGATCCTACGCAAGTGTCACTCCGAGGCTTATGGAGGACACCACGCTGGAGATAGAACTGCACATAAGGTATTGCAATCCGGTTTTTATTGGCCTACTCTTTTCAAAGATGCTCGTAAGTTTGTCTTGTCTTGTGATGAATGTCAAAGAATTGGTAATATTAGTAGACATCAAGAAATGCCTATGAACTATTCACTTGTTATTGAACCATTTGATGTTTGGGGCTTTGATTATATGGGACCGTTTCCTTCCTCTAATGGGTATACACATATTTTAGTTGTTGTTGATTACGTTACTAAGTGGGTAGAAGCTATTCCAACTAGTAGTGTTGATCATAACACCTCTATTAAGATGCTTAAAGAAGTTATTTTTCCGAGGTTTGGAGTCCCTAGATACTTAATGACTGATGGTGGTTCACATTTTATTCATGGTGCTTTTCGTAAAATGCTTGCTAAGTATGATGTTAATCATAGAATTGCATCTCCATACCACCCACAGTCTAGTGGTCAAGTAGAACTGAGTAATAGAGAGATTAAATTAATTTTGCAAAAGACTATTAATAGATCTAGAAAGAATTGGTCCAAGAAACTTGATGATGCGTTATGGGCCTATAGAACTGCATATAAAAATCCTATGGGTATGTCTCCGTATAAAATGGTTTATGGAAAAGCATGTCACTTACCTCTCGAACTAGAACATAAGGCTTATTGGGCTATTAAAGAGCTCGATTATGATTTCAAACTTGCCGGTGAGAAGAGACTATTTGACATTAGCTCACTTGATGAGTGGAGAACCCAGGCCTATGAGAATGCCAAACTGTTTAAAGAAAAAGTTAAGAGATGGCATGACAAAAGGATGCAAAAGCGTGAGTTTAATGTAGGTGATTATGTTTTGTTATACAACTCTCGTTTAAGATTTTTTGCAGGAAAACTCCTCTCTAAATGGGAAGGTCCTTACGTTATCGAGGAGGTCTATCATCCCGGTGCCATAAAAATCAACAACTTCGAAGGCACAAATCCGAAGGTGGTGAATGGTCAAAGAATCAAACATTATATCTTAGGTAATCCCATAAATGTTGAAACCAATGTTATTGACACCGTAACCCCAGAGGAGTACATAAGGGACACTTTCCAGAACGTTTCAGACTCCGAAAAGGAATAGGTATGTGGTACGGTAAGTAAACCGACTGCAAAACAGTTATAACAGCAAATTTTCTACATTTTGGAATACTTAAGAAAATAGGAAAATAAGAAGTAGTCTGGAAAGGACACGAGGCATCCACGAGGGTGGAGGGCGTGCCCTACCCCCTGGGCGCGCCCCCTGCCTCGTGGACACCTCGTGTGCCCTCCGGACTCCGTCTTCTTGCACGATACTTCTTTTGGTCGGCAAAAATTCATTATATAATCTCTCGAAGGTTTTGACCACTGTACCACGATAAAATCCTTTGTTTTTGTTTTGAGTTGTTTCTGCCGCAGATTAGAGCAATATGTCATCCCAGGATTCGGAGGGAGAAAGCTATGTGGCTGATTACCTTGCAGACCCTAAGGTCTACGAGAACTTGGAGCACTGTGGTTGGACCACGGAGGAAGAAGAAGACTATGATCCTAGGGGAAAGGAGGAGACGAGCTCGGATGAAGATCAAGTCCCATTACCTCAACCTGGGGACATGCATGTGGAGTTCAAAAATTCAAGCCTCCCTGATGGAGCAAAGAAACCTAAGATCGAGTTTATCCCTTTTCGCCTAAGGTAGGAGAACAAACAGGAACTATGCAAATAGATATTAAGCCTTGAGCAGGAGATCGATGACCTAAGGGAGCAAAATTCTATCCTCAAGCGCAAATTAAGGAAGAAGCCTATGTCATCAACAACTCCATCATCACCACCTCCGAAGAAAGAGACATAAACACATGGGTATGGGCACTCCCCTTGGCAACTACCAAGCTTGGGGGAGGTGCCCCGGTATCATATCACCATCACACTTCTATCTTTACCGTTTTTCTTAGTTTGATCCTTTTGGTTATATCTTGATCTAGTAGAATAAAGTTTAGTATGATCTAGCTTTGAGTTTTTGTGTTGATCCTTATCTATGTAATCGAGTCCGTGAGCTATATATAATAAAGATTAGTCTTGAGTCGAGGGCTTAGTTATCTTGCTATGATCTTGAGGGAATAAAAGAAAAAAGAAAGAATAAAAAGAAATAAAGAGATCATATTGATCTTGTGGAGAGTAATGACTTCACATATAAAGAGTATGATGAATAAAAATTGTTGAGAGTTGACAAACATAGTTTTGGTCATCGTTGCAATTAATAGGAAGTAATAAAGAAAGAGAGGTTTTCACATATAAATATACTATCTTGGACATCTTTTATGATTGTGAGCACTCATTAAAATATTACATGCTAAAAAGTTGATGTTGGACAAGGAAGACAACGTAATGGGTTATGTTTTCTTATATCCGAAATAAATTATGTTGTCATGGATCATCCAACATGTTGAGCTTGCCTTTCCCCCTCATGCTAGCCAAATTCTTTGCACCAAGTAGAGATACTACTTGTGCTTCCAAATATCCTTAAACCCAGTTTTGCCATGAGAGTCCACCATATCTACCTATGGATTGAGTAAGATCCTTCAAGTAAGTTTTCATTGTTGCAAGCAATAAAAATTGCTCTCTAAATATGTATGATCTATTAGTGTGGAGAAAATAAGCTTTATACTAGCTTGTGATATGGAAGAAATAAAAGTGACGGACTGCATAATAAAGGTCCCTATCACAAGTGGCAATATAAAGTGACGTTCTTTTGCATTAAAATTTTGCGCATCCAACCATAAAAGCACATGACAACCTCCGCTTCCCTCTGCGAAGGGCCTATCTTTTATTTTTGTCTTATACCTTATACAAGAGTCATGGTGATCTTCACCTTTCCTTTTTACACTTTATCCTTTGGCAAGCACTATGTGTTGCAAAGATCCTGATATATATATCCAATTGGATGTGGGTTTTCATAAAGCATTATTGTTGACGTTACCCTTGAGGTAAAAGGTTGGGAGGCAAAACTATAAGCCCCTATCTTTCTCTATGTCCGATTAAAACTTCATACCCATAAGTATTGCATGAGTGTTAGCAATTGTGAAAGACTAAATGATAGTTGAGTATGTGGACTTGCTAAAAAGCTCTTATATTGACTCTTTCCGATGTTACGATAAATTGCAATTGCTTCAATGACTAAGATTATAGTTTACTAGTTTTTCAATGAAGTTTTTGATTCATACTTGACATTGTGAATAGATTGTTACTTTAGCATAAGAAATCATATGGCAATATATATGTTGCTATTCTAAGAATGATCATGACGCCCTCATGTCCGTATTTCATTTTATCAACACCTCTATCTCTAAACATGTGGACATATTTTTCGATATGGGCTTCCGCTTGAGGACAAGCGAGGTCTAAGCTTGGGGGAGTTGATACGTCCATTTTGCATCATGCTTTTATATCGATATTTATTGCATTATGGGCTATTACTTCACATTATGTCACAATACTTATGCCTTTTCTCTCTTATTTTACAAGGTTTACATGAAGAGGGAGAATGCCGGCAGCTGGAATTTTGGGCTGGAAAAGGAGCAAATATTAGAGACCTATTCTGCACAACTCCAAAAGTCCGGAAACTCCACGAAAGTCAGTTTTGGAATATATTAAAAATATTGGCCGAAGAAAGCACCAGAGGGGGCCACCCACTGTCCACGAGGGTGGAGGGCGCGCCCCCTTGCCTCGTGGGCCACCTGGAAGCCCCCCGATGCCCATCTTCTGGTATAAGGTGTCTTTTGCCCTGAAAAAAAGCATAAGGAAGCTTTTGGGATGAAGTGCCGCCGTCTCGAGGCGGAACCTTGGCGGAACCAATCTAGGGCTCCGGCAGAGCTGTTCTGCCGGGGAAACATCCCTCCGGGAGGGGGAAATCGTCACCATCGATCCTCTCATCGGGAGGGGGTCAATCTCCATCAACATATTCACCAGCACCATCTCCTCTCAAACCCTAGTTCATCTCTTGTATCCGATCTTTGTCTCAAAACCTCAGATTGGTACCTGTGGGTTGCTAGTAGTGTTGATTACTCCTTGTAGTTGATGCTAGTTGGTTTATTCGGTGGAAGATTATATGTTTAGATCCTTTATGCACATTAATACCCCTCTGATTATGAACATGAATATGATTTGTGAGTAGTTACGTTTGTTCCTAAGGACATGGGAGAAGTCTTGTTATAACTAGTCATGTGAATTTGGTATTCGTTCGATATTTTGATGAGATGTATGTTGTCTTTCCTCTAGTGGTGTTATGTGAACGTCGAATACATGACACTTCACCATTGTTTGGGCCTAGGGGAAGGCATTGGGAAGTAATAAGTAGATGATGGGTTGCTAGAGTGATAGAAGCTTAAACCCTAGTTTATGCGTTGCTTCGTAAGGGGCTGATTTGGATCCATATGTTTCATGCTATGGTTAGGTTTACCTTAATTCTTCTTTCGTAGTTGCGGATGCTTGCACGGGGGGTTAATCATAAGTGGGATGCTTGTCCAAGGAAGGGCAGTACCCAAGCACCGGTCCACCCACATATCAAATTATCAAAGTAACAAACGCGAATCATATGAGCATGATGAAAGCTAGCTTGACGATAATTCCCATGTGTCCTCGGGAGCGCTTTCCTTTATATAAGAGTTTGTCCAGGCTTGTCCTTTGCTACAAAAAGGATTGGGCCACCTTGCTGCACCTTGTTTACTTTTGTTACTTGTTACCCGTTACGAATTACCTTATCATAAAACTATCTGTTACCGATAATTTCAGTGCTTGCAGAGAATACCTTACTGAAAACTGCTTGTCATTTCCTTCTGCTCCTCGTTGGGTTCGACACTCTTACTTATCAAAAGGACTAGGATAGATCCCCTATACTTGTGGGTCATCACTGGCACTGGGCACTATGCCAATAGGTTAGTCCCAAAAAATGATATGAAGTTGCTATAAAATGATTGTAAAACATCCAAGAATGATAATATAACAACACGGAACAATAAAAAATTATAGATACACTGGAGACATATCACAGCTGGAATATCTTCAGTCTCTTTGGCTTCAGGCTCTTGGGCAGTATGTGAAGGGATGGCTTCAAGAAACACTTCACGTGCTATTAAGCTTGTGGTTTGCACATCCTCTTCAGGGATACTTGACATGGAGACAGAGGGCCTTGGGCCTTTGCGAAGCCTGCAGAATGCTGGCGACACGTGAGGGGATGGTTGTGTCTTCTCCACGTCGTCTGGTGTTGCTTGGGGGTCTTAATCACTTGTGTAGCGACTTGGCTGGTGGTGTACGCGGGATCACTTCATGCAGAGGTGAGTGGTGATAACCCACAAGTATAGGGGATCGCAATAGTTTTCAAGGGTAGAGCATTCAACCCAAATTTATTGATTCGACACAAGGGGAGCCAAAGAATATTCTCGAGTATTAGCAGCTGAGTTGTCTATTCAACCACACCTGAAAGACTTAATATCTGCAACAAAGTATTTAGTAGAAAAGTAGTATGGAAGTAATGGTAACGATAACAGAAGTAACAGTAGCAATTTTATAGTGATTGTAACAGTGGCAACGTCAAAGTAACTTGGCAAAGATCAATATATGAAAAGCTCGTAGGCACTGGATCAATGATGGATAATTATGTCGGATGGCATTCATCATGCAACAGTCATAACCTAGGGTGACACAGAACTAGCTCCAATTCATATGTAGGCATGTATTCCATATATAGTCATACGTGCTTATGGAAAAGAACTTGCATGGCATCTTTTATCCTCCGTCCCGTGGCAGCGGGGTCCTAAAGGAAACTAAGGGATATTAAGGCCTCCTTTTAATAGAGAACCGGAACAAAGCATTAGCACTTAGTGAATACATGAACTCCTCAAACTATGGTAATCACCGGAAAGAATCCCAATTATTGTCACCTTGGGGTATGCGGATCATAACTCGTAATAGGTGTCTACAACTTGCAAGATCGGATCAAGAACACAAATTTATTCATGAAAACATAATAGGTTCACGTCTGAAATCATGGCACTCGGACCCTACTGACAAGCATTAAGCATAGCAAAGTCATAGCAACATCAATCTCAGAATATAGTGGATACTAGGGATCAAACCCTAACAAAACTATCTCGATTACATGATAAATCTCATCCAGCCCATCACCATCTAGCAAGCTTGCGATGGAATTACTCACTCCCGGCGGTGAGCATCATGAAATTGGTGATGGAGGAAGGTTGGTGATGATGATGGCGACGAATCCCCCTCTCCTGAGCCCCAAACGGACTCCAGATTAGCCCTCCTGATGAAGAACAGGAGGAGGCAGCAGCTCAGTATCGTAAAACGCGATGAATCCTTCTCTTTGATTTTTTCTCCCTGAATAGGGTTATATAGAGTTGGAGTTAAGGTCGGAGGAGATCCAGGGGGCCCACAAGCCCTCTAGGCATGCCCAAGTGGGGGCGCGCCCCCCAGGCTTGTGGCCTCTGGGTGGACCCCCTCTGGATAATTCTTGCGCCAATATTTTTTATATATTCCAAAAATATCCTCCGTAAATTTTCAGGTCAATCCGAGAACTTTTATTTTTGCACAAAAATAACACCATGGCAATTCTGCTGAAAACAGCGTCAGTCCGGGTTAGTTCCATTCAAATCATGCAAATTAGAGTCCAAAACAAGGGCAAAAGAGTTTGGAAAAGTAGATACGATGGAGACGTATCAACTCCCCCAAGCTTAACCCATTGCTTGTCCTCAAGCAATTCAATTGACAAACTGAAAGTGACAAAGAAAAACTTTTACAAACTCTGTTTGATCTTGTTGTTGCAAATATGTATAGCCAGCATTCAGGGTTTCATCAAAGATTATGAACTAACCATATTCACAGTAACATTTAGGTCTCACATTTACTCGTATCAATGGCATAATCAACTAGCGAGCAATAATAATATATCTTGGATGACAACACTTTTTCAAAACAATCATGATACAATATGATATAATGGTATCTCGCTAGCCCTTTCTAAGATCGCAAAACATAAATGTAGAGCACCCCTGAAGATCAAGGACTGACTAGACATTATAATTCATGTCAAAAGAGATCCAGTCACACTCATACTCAATATCAATTAATAACAAAGCATACAAATGACAATGGTGTTCTCTAAGTGGTGCTTTTTATGAGAGGATGATGACTCAACAATAAAAGTAAATAGATAGGCCCTTCATAGAGGGAAGCAGGGATTTGCAGAGGTGCCAGAGCTTGGAGCTTTTAAAACATAGATGAATATAATTTTGAGCGGTATGCTTTCATTGTCAACATGACAACCAAGAGATCTCACTATCTTCCATGCTAGATACATTATAGGCGGTTCCCAAACAGAATGGTAATTTGTTTACTCCCCCTCCACCAACAATCACACTCCACGGCTAGCCGAATCACGGGTACCGTCCATACCAACAACAATCCAGGGGGAGTTTTGTTTGATATTTATATTTTGATTTGATTTAGAGCATGGAACTAGGCATCCCGAATACCAGCCACTTTCTCATGAATGACAAGTGAATAAACACTCATCGTGAGAATAACCCACCTATCATGGAAGATACTGACAGCCCCTAGTCGCTACACGAGCGATTCGGGCATACAAAATGGATTATTATTTGAAGGTTTAGAGTTTGGCACATGCAAATTTACTTGGAACAGCAGGTAAATACCGCATATAGGTAGGTATGGTGGACTCATATGGAACAACTTTGGGTTTAAGGAAGTGGATGCACAAGCAGTATTCCCGCTTAGTACAAGTGAAGGCTAGCAAAAGATTGAGGAGCGACCAACTAGAGAGCGTCAACGGTCATAAACATGCATTGATATTAACCAACATTGAGTGCAAGCATGAGTAGGATATAAATCACCATGAACATAAATATCGTGGAGGCTATGTTGATTTTGTTTCAACTACATGCGTGAACATGTGCCAAGTCAGGCCACTTGAATCATTCAAAGGAGGATACCATCCTATCATACTACATCATAACCATTTTAAAATGCATGTTGACACTCAAGACAAACCATTATACACTCCTAGCTAATTAAGCATGGCATGGGTCACTATTATCTCTAATTGTCATTGCAAACATGTTTCATTCATAATGGGCTGAATCAAGAAGGATGAGCTAATCATATTTACAAAAACAAAATAGATTGAGTTCGTACCAGCTTTTCTCCATATCAATCATTTCATCAAATATCGTCATTATTGCCTTTCACGTGCACGACCAAACTGTGTGAATAATAATAAGAGTGCACATGCTTTGGACTAAGCTGGAATCTGCAAACTTTTATTCAAAGGAGAAGACAAGGTAATATGGGCTCTCTGTTAGATCAACAATAATGCATATGAGAGCCACTCAACATTTTCATCGTGGTCTTCTCCTTACGACCCAAAGAAAAGGAAAAGAATTTCAGAGAAACACATTGAAATATTTTTGGAGTTTTTATTTTTCTGAAGAAAGTAAAACAAGGGTGAGAAAAACTATTTACACGGGAAAACTCCCAACAAGCAAAAAGAAGAACGAGAAATCTTTTTGGGTTTTCTTTTAATAATACTACTAAATAAACTGAAAATAAAAACTTAAAAAGAAGTGAAAACTATTTTTTTGGATTTTCTCAAAGTTTTTCAAACTTACAAGAAGAAAGCAAGAAAAATAAACTAACATGGATGATACAATGGAAAAGGATGAACACCGACAACTGGAATGAGTGTGTGAACACGAATGTAATGTCGATGAGAAATACGTACTCCCCCAAGCTTAGGCTTTTGGGCTAAGTTGGTCTAGGGCCACGGCTGGCCTAGCGGATATCCAACATTGTAGTTGGGGTTGTACTGAGCTGCGACAGCTACTGCTTGAAGGGCTGCCTCATGGAGACGAGCGACCTTCCCCTCTCTCTCGTACTCGTCCGCCTCCTCTCTGGTTATGAAGTATCTTCGTTTTACCTAAAAGTCAAAGAAGGTAGGAGTAGGAAGTGTAATACGGAAGACACACTCCCTGTCAAAGATTAGCCGGTACTGGAGGGACTGTTCGTTTCTCTCAAGGAACTGGTAATGCACCCTAGGATTATAATCAAGGTAAGCTGGTGGCAAAGGAAAATAACTTTCTTTTATTGGGACTGCAAAATACCGAGCTAAACGAGTGGCATATATTCCACCAAAGAAGTCTCCATCTTTAGCATTATTATGCAGTCGACGTGCAATGATAGCCCCCAAGTTAAACCTTTTATCATTCATTACTGCGCTCTTAAGAACAATGAGATCAGAGGCGCAAAGGTGGCTATGATCATGTTTACCATTAATGCATCTACCTATGAAGAGAGCAAAGTAATGTAAAGCAGGAAAGTGAATGCTCCCTATGGTAGCTTGTGTTATGGTTCTGGTTTCTCCTACAGTAATGCTAGCAAGGAACTCAGAACAATTAGATTTACGAGGTTCAGTACAACTGCCCCATTGTGGAATTTTATATGCATCACTAAAATCTTCCAGGTCCATGGTAAATGATTTATCATAAAGATCAAACAAAACAGAATGTGTATTGCGCTGAACAGAATACTTAAATCTCCTCACAAAGGAATGAGTAAGGTTGTAGTACTGAGGACACTTATCTGACACGAAGTTCGTCAGCTCAGCGTTATGAACATACGCATATAATTCATCCTTGAAACCGGCATGGGTCATGAAATTATCCGATGGCCTTTCGCAAGGTTGCACTAGAGCCTCCCTTGGTGGTTCGCTGGCTCACGTATCGCGAGCCTTGGAGATTTCTTCTATGAGGTACCACCTTGGAACACTTTCCTCAACATTTACTTCCCCTGAAACATTTCTGAAATTTCTACTGACTCAAAATAAAAGTGAATCAAACTCAACAAAACTAATAGCAACTACTCCCACAAGTGTCTAGAGGCTATATCATGCAACAAAACTACTTTGAACCATATAAATTTGACATGCAAGATCAAGAACATGGTCACCACAGCAGCAAAAATTTGCAATATATAAAGCAGTAGAGTAAAAACTAATTGGGCCATTGGAGGAGTCACATATCGAAGAACAATCCCCTAAAACAGTTTTGCAAATGGAGCTTTGAGCAAGGAGATCGAAAATGGTAGCAAAATGAGCTAGAACACGGGTTTGAGCAATGGTGGGATTTTTTCTGGAGGAAGACGAAGTGGATGGGTGCTGGCATAAGTGAGGGGGGCCCACGTGGGACCCACAAGCCCTATATGCGCGCCCAAGGGGGTGGGCGTGCCCTGTGGGCTTGTGGCCCACTGGTGCACCTCCCTGAGGTGTTTTCAGTGCCAAAAATTCTTAAATATTGCACAAAAATTCATGCTAAATTTTCAGGGCATTCGGAGAACTTTTATTTTCTGGTCATTTCTTATTGCACAGATAATTCAGAAAACAGAGAAATAATAGTATTTTGCTTTATTTATTCTAAATAACAGAGAGTAAAAAAGGGGGTACAAAGAGTTGTGCTTCCTAACTTCATCCATCTCATGCCCATCAAAAGGAATCCATTAATAAGGTTGATCAAGTCTTATTAACAAACTTCTTCCGAACGAGATGAAACCGGAGAATTTTCAAATAACACTAGGTTACCTCAACGGGGATATGCATGTCCCCAACAATAAGAATATCATATTTCTTTTTGACAGTAGGAAGTGGGAATTTAAAATCTCCAATAGCAATTGTTGGAATTTCTCCAATAGAGTTGATACTACACTTGAGGTTCTTTCTTCAGAAAGTGCACCGTATGCTCATTACCATTAACATGAAAAGCGACATTGCCCTTGTTGCAATCAATAACAGCCCCCGGAGTATTCAAGAAGGGTCTACCAAGGATGATCGACATACTGTCGTCCTCAGGTATATCAAGAATAACAAAGTCCGTTAAAATAGTAACATTTGCAACTACGATAGGCACATCCTCACAAATACTGATGGGTATGTGATGACCCACAAGTATAGGGGATCAATTGTAGCTCTTTTTGATAAGTAAGAGTGTCAAACCCAACAAGGAGCAGAAGGAAATGACAAGTGGTTTTCAGCAAGGTAATGTCTGCAAGTGCTGAAATTGTAAGTAGCAGAGTAGTTTGATAGCAAGATAATTTGTAACAACCAAGTAACGATAGTAGTAACAAAAGTGAAGCAAGGTAGCACAATCCTTTTGAGGCAAAGGACAGGCCAAAACGGTCTCTTATAATAAGCAAAGTGTTCTTGAGGGTACACGGGAATTTCATCTAGTCACTTTCACCATGTTGGTTCGATTTGTGTTCGCTACTTTGATAATTTGATATGTGGGTGGACAGGTGCTTAGGTGTTGTTCTTACTTGAACAAACCTCCTACTTATGATTAACCCTCCCGCAAGCATCAGCAACTATGAGAAAATTATTAAGAATAAATTCTAACCATAGCATTAAACTTTTGGATCCAATCGGTCCCTTACGGAATAGCGCATAAACTGGGGTTTAAGCTTCTGTCACTCTCGCAACCCATCATCTAATTGCTACTCCACAATGCATTCCCTTAGGCCCAAATATGGTGAAGTGTCATGTAGTCGACGTTCACATGACACCACTAAGGGAATCACAGCATACATACTATCAAAATATCGAACACATATCAAGTTCACATGATTACTTGCAACATGATTTCTCCCGTAACCTCAAGAACCAAAGTAACTACTCACAAATGATAATCATGCTCAAGATCAGAGGGGTATTAAATAGCACATTGGATCTGAACAATCTTCCTCCAAATAAACCATATAGTAATCAACTACAAGATGTAATCAACACTACTAGTCACCCACACGCACCAACCTATAGTTCCGGTAGCAAGATTGAACACAAGAGATGAACTAGGGTTTGAGATGAGATGGTGTTGTTGAAGATGTTGATGGAGATTGCCCTCCCCAAGATGGGAGAGTTGTTGGTGATGATGATGACGATGATTTCCCCCTCTGGGAGGGAAGTTCCCCCGGCGGAATCGCTCCGCCGGAGGGCAAAAGAACTCCAGCCCAAGTTCCGCCTCGAGACGGCGGTGCTCAGTCACGAAAGTCCTCTCCTTATTTTTTCTAGGTCAAAATGACCTATATACCAGAAGATGGGCACCGGAGGTGGGCCTAGGTGAGCACAACCCACCAAGGCGCGCGCGCCCTGGTGGGTTGTGCCCACATGGTGGGCCCCCTCTGGTAGTTATTTGCTCCAATATTCATCATATATTTGATAAAAATTCTCCGTGAAGTTTCAGCTTGTTTGGAGTTGTGCAGAATAGGTAGGCCGACGTAGCCTTTTCAGGTCCAGATTTCCGGCTGCCGGAATTCTCCCTCTTTGTGTGTACCTTGCATATTATGAGATAAAAGACATTAGAATTACTCCAAAAAGCATTATTATGGATAAAAACATCATAAATAACAGTAGGAACACATGATGCAAAATGGACGTGTCAACTCCCCCAAGCTTATACCTCACTTGTCCTCAAGCGAAAATCGAAATCGAAAAACATGTCCACATGCTTAGAGAGAGAGAGAGGTGTCGAAAAAACAAAATACGGACATAGAAGCATCATGTTCATTATTATAACAACAACAAACTTAAACATAAGACTCTTATCATAGAACTTTTATCTTAGACTTCTCATGAATAAGTAACAGTTCATCACACAATCAAAGTATAAAGCAAAAACTCTATTAAAAACCAACAAACTATGTTCTCAGTCAACTTTGCAACTACAATTCATCATCTTTTCAGGAAGGGTCACATATCGGAGCCTCTTAGCAAGTCCACATACTCAACCATCATATAGTCTTCTATGATTGCTAACACTCACCGCATACACATGAGCAAAACGTTTCAACCGGATAGATATGCCCTTCGCAGAGGGAAGCAGAGGTTGCCATGCGCTTATTTGTTTGTATGCTCAACCCCTCAGTGCAAAAGAACGTCACGTTGCATTGCCCCTTGTGATAGCGACCTTTATTATGCAGTCTGTCGCTTTTATTCTTCACCATCACAAGTTCGTCAACGCTCAATTTTCTCTTACACTAAATGATCTCACACATTTAGAAGCAATTTTATTGCCTTTTTGCACCAATAACAACTTACTTGAGGGATCTTGCTCAATCCCTAGGTAGGTGTGGTGGCCACTTGAAAATAAGATTTGGGTTTAAGGGTTTTTGGATGCACAAGTAGTATCTCTACTTAGTGCAGAATTTTTGGCTAGCAAAGATAGGGGGCAAGCACCACATGTTAAAGGATCTATGACAATATGACTTCTATGTGAATATGAACAAACATAAATCATTAAGTTGTCTTCCTTGTCCAACGTCAACAATTTTGGCATATAATATTTTGATGGGGGCTCACAATCACAAAAGATTTCTAGGATATGTATTTATATGTGAATCTTCTCTTCCCTTATTAATTATTTCATGAGTTGCATCATTGACTAATGCTATGTTTGTCAATCTCTAATAACATTTTCTACTTATACTTTTCCTTATGTGGTGCCATCACCTACCATAAGATTAGTATATGATCTTCTTGATTTATTTCCTTTCTTTTTATTTATATCTTTTCCTTTTATTGTAACAAGAAAGTAAAGAAAGCAAAAACTCAAACTAAACTTTATTATATATCTTGCACACGATTACTAGGATAGATCACTAAGCAAACTCTCGAAAAGAAAGGATCGAACTAAACTTTTATTCATCTAAGCAAAAGATCGAACTAAGATAAGTAAAGGCAAACGATAGTGGGATGATACGATACCGAGGCACCTCCCCCAAACTTGGCTGAAGCCAAGGGGAGTGCCCATACCCGATACTCAATTTTCCTTTGGTGATGAAGAAGAAGGTGGTGGTGGTGAAGCGATCCTGTCCTTAAGGATCTAGAGATTCTCCAATCGACAGATGACGCTCCGGAGGTGGATGATGTGCTCTTGATGCAGAATATTTTCACGGGTGAGATACTTATTTTGCACACGAACCATTTCAATGATGCGAAAGGCTTCAATCTCAGTAGGGGTAAGAAGAGCATAGTAAGGTTTAAAGATATCTTCTTCTTCCTCCTCAGCTGGCAGTGCTTGCTCGAACACTAGGGGTTGATCTACGGTAGCCTCCTTGCTCTCGTCTCCCTTGATAGCTTCTACGGGCTCTTCTCTCTTCAGCTCAATCTTCATCAACCAAGAATCCTCTTCTATGTTGTTGGAGGAGGAAGAAGACATGATGCCTGGCTTAACAGATCTGACAAAAACAACAAGAAAAGAGAACAAAAGGTTTCTCCGCGATACGGTGGTCAATAGGTTCGGGGGGTATATAAAGATTTTTTATCTTCGGAGACAAGCAAACGGAAGAAAAACGGAGTCCGCAAGGTGTCCCAGGTGGGCACAACCCACCTGGACGCGCCTGACATGTCTTGTGCCCACCAGGGTACGCTTCCTGGAAGTTTCTTATTTTCCTAATTTTCTAAATATTCCAAAACTGACAAAAAATATTTTTCCGGATTTTTTGGAGTCTGTTTACTTACCGTATCACGTATCTCCTTATTTTCATGATTCTAGAGTGTTCCTGAAGGACTCTTTTATGTGTGTCTTCCGGTGTCAAAGTTTGGATAATATTACTTTCAACATTTATGGGCGTACCTGAGATATAGTGTTTTATTCGTTGCCCATTCACAACCTTCGGGTTAGTGCCTTCAGCATTATTTATTTTGATAGCTCCAGATCGATAAACCTCCTCGATAATATAGGGGCCTTCCCATTTTGAGAGGAGTTTTCCTGCAAAGAATCTGAAACAAGAGTTGTACAAAAGAACATATTCTCCAACTTTGAACTCATGCTTTTGGATTCTTTTATCATGCCATATTTTAACTTTTACTTTGAATAATTTGGCATTTTCATAAGCTTGGGTTCTCCATTCACCTAATGAGCTAATATCAAATAACCTCTTCACCGGAAAGTTTGAAATCGTAGTTGAGTTCTTTGATTGCCCAATATGCTTTATGTTCTAACTCAAGAGGCAAATGACAAGCTTTTCCATAAACCATTTTACAAGGAGACATACCCATAGGATTTTTATATGCTTTTCTATAAGCCCAAAGTGCATCATCGAATTTTTTAGACCAATTCTTCCGGGACCTATTGACAGTCTTTTGCAAGATTAATGTCATTTCTCTATTGCTAAGTTCAACTTGACCACTAGACTGAGGATGATAGGGTGGTGCAATTCTATGGTTAACATCATACTTGGCAAGCATTTTACGGAAAGCACCATGAATAAAGTGTGAACCACCATCAGTCATTAAATATCTAGGGACTCCAAACCTTGGGAAAATAACTTCCTTAAGCATTTTAATAGAGGTGTTGTGATCAGCACTACTGGTTGGAATTGCTTCTACCCATTTAGTAACATAATCAACAGCAACCAAAATATGTGTATACCCATTAGAGGAAGGAAAAGGTCCCATGTAATCAAATCCCCAAACATCAAATGGTTCAACAACAAGTGAATAATTCATAGGCATTTCTTGAGGCCAATAAAATACCATCTACTCCTTGGCATTCATCACAAGATAAGACGAACTTACGGGCATCCTTGAAAAGAGTAGGCCAATAAAATCCAGATTGCAATACCTTGTGAGCAGTTCTATCTCCAGCATGATGCTCTCCATAAGCTTCAGAGTGACATTTCCGTAGGATTTGTCCCTGTTCATGCTCAGGTACACAACATCTAATAATACCATCTACTCCTTGTTTATAAAGATGTGGGTCATCCCAAAAGTAGTGTCTTAAATCATAGAAGATTTTTTTCTTTTATTGATATGTAGAGCTAGGTGGTAAATATTTAGCAACAATGTAATTAACATAGTCAGCATACCAAGGAGTATTATGAGCAACATTTATTGTAGCTAACTGCTCATCAGGAAAACTATCATCAATAGGTAGTGGGTCATCAAGCACATTTTCAAGCCTAGACAAGTTATCAGCTACGGGGTTCTCAACTCCTTTTCTATCAGTGATATGTAAATCAAATTCTTGTAGCAAGAGAACCCATCGAATAAGTCTAGGTTTAGCATCTTTCTTTTCCATAAGATATTTAATAGCAGCATGATCGGTGTGAACAATTACTTTTGAATCAACAACATAAGATCTAAATTTATCACAACAAACACCACTGCTAAGAATTCTTTTTCAGTAGTTGCATAATTTCTTTGAGCACTTTCTAGAGTTTTACTAGCATAATGAATAACATTCAGTTTCTTATCAACTCTTTGTCCTAGAACATCACCAACAACATAATCACTAGCATCACACATAATTTCAAAAGGCAAGTTCCAACCAGGTGGTTGAAGAATAGGTGCAGAAATTAAGGCTTCCTTGAGTGTTTTGAAGGCTTCTAAACAATCATCATAAAAACAAAAGGACATCCTTTTGCAAAAGATTCGTAAGAGGCCTAGAAATTTTAGAAAAGTCTTTGATAAATCTCCTATAGAAACCAGAATGACCTAGGAAACTATGAATACCTTTGATATCTTTAGGACATGGCATTTTCTCAATTGCATCAACCTTAGCTTTGTCCACTTCAATACCTCTTTCAGAAAATTTATGACCCAAGACAATGCCTTCATTAACCATAAAGTGGCACTTCTCCCAATTCAAGACAAGATTTGTTTGCTCGCATCTCTGCAAAACTCGATCAAGATTGCTTAAACAATCATCAAAAGACTTCCCATAAACAGAGAAGTCATGCATGAAAACCTCAACAATCTTTTCACAAAAGTCAGAGAATATAGCAGTCATACATCTTTGAAAGGTAGCAGGTGCATTGCATAAACCAAAAGGCATACATCTATAAGCATAAGTCCCAAAGGGACAAGTGAAGTGGTCTTTTCTTAATCAGGTTGAGAAACAGGTATTTGTGAAAAACCAGAATATCCATCAAGGAAGCAAAAATGTGTGTGCTTAGATAATCTTTCTAGCATTTGATCAATAGAAGGCAGAGGGTAATGATCTTTTCTAGTTGCTTTGTTTAATTTTCTAAAATCAGTTACCATTCTATAGCCTGTAACAGTTCTTTGTGGAATGAGTTCATTTTTATCATTAGGAACAACAGTAATACCTCCTTTATTAGGGACACAATGAACATGACTTACCCATCTACTATTAGCTATAGAATAGATTATAGCTGCTTCCAGAAGTTTTAAGATTTCCGTTCTTACCACTTCCTTCATTTTTGGATTTAACCGACGTTGGTGGTCAACAACGGGTTTAGCATCAGGTTCCGTATTAATCTTATGCTGACATAGAGTGGGACTAATGCCCTTTAAATCATCAAGAGTATATCCAACAGCAGCTCGATGCTTCCTTAGAACTTTCAATAATCTTTCTTCTTCATGTTCTGAAAGGTTAGCACTAATAATAACATGATATATCTTCTTTTCATCAAGATAAGCATATTTCAAAGTGTCTGGCAATTGTTTTAATTCAAACACAGGATCACCTTTAGGTGGAGGAGGACCTCCTAGAGTTTCAATAGGCAAATTGTGTTTAAGCAGAGGACGTTGTTCAAAGAAAATCTTATCTATTTCATTTCTTTCATGCATATGTAAATCAAATCATTTTCATGGTCTAGCAAATATTGTTCTAAAGGATCAGTAGGTGGTACAACAATAGAAGCAAGACCAATTATTTCATCCTTCCTAGGCAATTATTTTTCATGAAGCTTTCTACTAAACTTGGAAAAATTAAACTCATGAGACTCATCACCAAAGCTAACACCGAGTTTGTTTCTCATAATCTATTTTAGCATTAACGGTGTTCAAGAAAGGTCCACCAAAGATAACGGGACAAAAGTCATCTTGTGGGGAACCAAGAACAAGAAAATTTGTAGGGTATTTCATTTTCCCACACAAGACTTCAACATCTCTAACAATCCCAATTGGTGAAATAGTGTCTCTATTAGCAAGTTTAATAGTAACATCTATGTCGTCTATCTCTGCGGGTGCTTTGTCATTCCTCATTTCTTGATATAAGGTGTAAGGAATAGCACTTACGTGATAACCCACAAGTATAGGGGATCGCAACAGTTTTCGAAGGTAGAGTATTCAACCCAAATTTATTGATTCGGCACAAGGGGAGCCAAAGAATATTCTCAAGTATTAGCAGTTGAGTTGTCAATTCAACCACACCTGGATAACTTAGTATCTGCAGCAAAGTATTTAGTAGCAAAGTAGTATGATAGTAAGGGTAACGGTAGCAAAAGTAATATTTTTGGGTTTTGCAGTGATTGTAACAGTAGCAACGGTAAAGTAAATAAGCGAAGAACAATATGTGAAAAGCTCGTAGGCATTGGATCGGTGATGGAGAATTATGCCGGATGCGGTTCATCATGTAACAGTCATAACATAGGTTGACACAGAACTAGCTCCAATTCATCAATGTAATGTAGGCATGTATTCCGAATATAGTCATACGTGCTTATGGAAAAGAACTTGCATGACATCTTTTGTCCTACCCTCCTGTGGCAGCGCGGTCCTAGCGGAAACTAAGGGATATTAAGGCCTCCTTTTAATAGAGTACCGGACCAAAGCATTAACACATAGTGAATACATGAACTCCTCAAACTACGGTCATCACCGGGAGTGGTCCCGATTATTGTCACTTCGGGGTTGCCGGATCATAACACATAGTAGGTGACTATAGACTTGCAAGATAGGATCAAGAACTCACATATATTCATGAAAACATAATAGGTTCAGATCTGAAATCATGGCACTCGGGCCCTAGTGACAAGCATTAAGCATAGAAAAGTCATAGCAACATCAGTCTCAGAACATAGTGGATACTAGGGATCAAACCCTAACAAAACTAACTCGATTACATGATAAATCTCATCCAACCCATCACCGTCCAGCAAGCCTATGATGGAATTACTCACGCATGACGGTGAGCATCATAAAAATGGTGATGGAGGAAGGTTGATGATGACGACGCGATGGATTCCCCTCTCCGGAGCCCCGAACGGACTCCAGATCAGCCCTCCCGAGAGAGTTTAGGGCTTGGCGGCGGCTCCGTATCGTAAAACATGATGAATCTTTTTCTCCGATTTTTTTCTCCCCGAACACGAATATATGGAGTTGGAGTTGAGGTCGGTGGAGCTCCAGGGGGCCCGCGAGGCAGGGGACGCGCCCAGGGGGGCAGGCGCGCCCCCCACCCTCGTGGAAAGGGTGTGGGCCCCCTGGCCTTGATTCTTTTGCCAGTATTTTTCATTATTTCCAAAAATAATCTCCGTGAAGTTTCAGGTCATTCCGAGAACTTTTGTTTCTGCACAAAGATAACACCATGGCAATTCTGCTGAAAACAGCGTCAGTCCGGGTTAGTTCCATTCAAATCATGCAAGTTAGAGTCAAAAACAATGGCAAAAGTGTTTGGAAAAGTAGATACGACGGAGACGTATCAACTCCCCCAAGCTTAAACCTTTGCTTGTCCTCAAGCAATTCAGTTGACAAACTGAAAGTGATAAAGAAAAACTTTTACAAACTCTGTTTGCTCTTGTTGTTGTAAATATGTAAAGCCAACATTCAAGTTTTCAGCAAAGATTATGAACTAACCATATTCACAATAACTCTTAGGTCTCATGTTTACTCATATCAATGGCATAATCAACTAGCGAGCAATAATAATAAATCTCGGATGACAACACTTTCTCAAAACAATCATAATATGATATAACAAGATGGTATCTCGCTAGCCCTTTCTGAGACCGCAAAACATAAATGCAGAGCACCTTTAAAGATCAAGGACTGACTAAACATTGTAATTCATGGTAAAAGAGATCCAGTCATAGTCATACCCAATATAAATTAACAGTAATGGATGCAAATGACAGCGATGCTCTCCAGCTGGTGCTTTTTAATAAGAGGGTGATGACTCAACATAAAAGTAAATAGATAGGCCCTTCGCAGAGGGAAGCAGGGATTTGTAGAGGTGCCAGAGCTCGATTTTGAAATAGAGATAAATAATATTTTGAGCGGCATACTTTCATTGTCAACATAACAACCAAGAGATGGCGATATCTTCCATGCTACACACATTATAGGCGGTTCCCAAACATAATGGTAAAGTTTTTACTCCCCCTCCACCAACAAGCATCAATCCATGGCTTGCTCGAAACAACGAGTGCCTCCAACTAACAACAGTCCCGGGGGAGTTTTGTTTGCAATTATTTTGATTTGATTTGCATAAAGCACGGGACTGGGCATCCCGGTGACCAGCCATTTTCTCGTGAGTGAGGAGCGGAGTCCACTCCTCTTGAGAATAACCCGCCTAATATGGAAGATACGGACAACCCTAGTTGATACATGATCTATTCGAGCATACAAAACAGAATTTCATTTGAAGGTTTAGAGTCTGGCACATACAAATTTACTTGGAACGGCAGGTAGATACCGCATATAGGAAGGTATGGTGGACTCATATGGCATAACTTTGGGGTTTAAGGAATTGGATGCACAAGCAGTATTCCCGCTTAGTACAAGTGAAGGCTAGAAAAAGACTGGGAAGCGACCAACTAGAGAGCAACAACAGTCATGAACCTGCATTAAAATTAATAAATATTGAGTGCAAGCATGAGTAGGATATAATCTACCATGAACATAAATATCATGGGGGCTATGTTGATTTGTTTCAACTACATGTGTGACCATGTGCCAAGTCAAGTCACTTAAATCATTCAAAGGAGGATACCACCCCATCATACCCCATCACAACCATTTTAATAGCATGTTGGCATGCAAGGTAAACCATTATAAACTCCTAGCTAATTAAGCATGGCATAAGCAACTATAATATCTAATTGTCATTGCAAACATGTTTATTCATAATAGGCTGAATCCGGAACGATGAACTAATCGTATTTACAAAAACAAGAGAGGTCGAGTTCATACCAGCTTCTCTCATCTCAATCAGTCCATCATATATCATCATAATTGCCTTTCACTTGCATGACCGAATGATGTGAATAATAATAATAGTGCACGTGCATTGGACTAAGCTGGAATCTGTGAGCATTCAATAAACAGGAGAAGACAAGACAATATGGGCTCTTGGTTAAATCAACAATAAGGTATATAAGAGCCACTTCAACAATTTTATCATGGTCTTCTCCTATCGACCCTCAAAGAAAAGAAATAAAAACTATTTACACGGGAGAGCTCCCAACAAGCAAAAGAAGAAGAGGAAATCTTTTTGGGTTTTCTTTTAATTATTACTACTACAACAAGAAAAGTAAACTAGCTAAGGCTTCTACTAGTTTTTTTGTTTTTCTTAAGGTTTTTCAAACATACAAGAAGAAAGCAGGAAAAAGGAAAATAAACTAGCATGGATATTACAGTGAAAAAGTATGAGCACCGACAACTAGCAATGATTGTGTGAACATAAATGTAATGTCGGCGAGAGATACGTACTCCCCCAAGCTTAGGCTTTTGGACTAAGTTGGTCTATTGCCACGGCTGGCCTGGCGGATATCCAAAATTGTAGTTGGGGTCGTACTGAGAAGAAGCGTCGGACTGCCACTGGTTGGCAATCACCTCCGGATCCCACTGGTAATCAGACTGTCGTGGAGGATCAAATTGTGGTTCCGGCTCTGGCTCCGTAGCTGATGTAGGGTTCCGGTAGGCGTGGATGGCCGCCAGCAGAACGAGATACTTGCCTGCAGATAAGTCAAACAGGGAAGGAGCAGGCAAGGTAATAGTCTCAGGGTGATTTTTATCAAATAATAGTTTGTACTTAAGCACCTTTTCCCTATTCTTAACAATAAAATCATGCGCTACCATACTCTTATAATCTAGATAAACAGGAGGCAACAACTTTTCTTCTTTCTCATAATGCCTAATAGGTATGTTATAGTATGCAGCGAGGCGCGAGGCGAAGATGCCTCCCAAGATAGGGCCCTTAGTACGGTTAAGATTTAACCGCTTTGCAACAATAGTGCCCATACTAAATGTGTCATCACGAAAGAAGGCATGGAACAAAATAATAATATCAGGGACACTCGGGTTTCCACAGTTTTCGCGACCAATTAAGCACCTACTAGCAAATATAGCAAAGTAACATAGAACAGGAAAGTGTATGCTAGTGATTCGTGCGTCCGAAACCTTCCTCGTTTCCCCTACAACAATTGTATCAATAAACCCCTCCACATTGTTACGATGTGGTTCCTCTATGAAACCCGGAAAAGGTAACTTGCAAACCTCATAGAATTCGCGAAGGGTCATCTCCTTATACTCATCATATAAATAAAAATCCACCGTAGGTGGTGACCTCCTAGAATGGAAATGAAAATATTGCACAAAGGTATTAGTGAGTAAGAGATACTGTTCGCGTTGGTCGCGGAGGAAGTCGGTGTGGCCTGCATTCTCAGCCAATTCATAAAAATCATCATAAATCCCGGCTGCTCTCAAGAAATCATCACAAGGCCATTCACACGGCGGAACTTCCGCGGTGCGAGGGAGATTATACTTGGGCCTCTCTTCTTCTTCACTTTGCTTTTCCTTCGAGCTTCGGCTCGACGAGCCCCTCAAAAATCTCTTCATCATTTTCTGAAAAATTCTGAATTTTTTAGTAACTTCAAATAAAAGTGAACCAAACTCAACAAAATTGATAGCAACAACTCCCAGAAGTGCCTAGAGACTATATCATGCATTAGAACTACTTGGAACCATATAAATTTGACATGCAAGCTCAAGAACATGGTCACCTAGGCAGCACAAATTTGCAATGAATAAATCACTAGAACAAAAACTAATTGGACCATTGGAGGAGTCACATACCAAGGAACAATCCCCCAAAGCAGTTTTGTGGGAGGTGCTTTGAGCAAGGAGATCGAAAATCGCAGCAAAATGAGCTAGAACTCGTGCTTGAGCTGGTTGGTGGTTTTTTTGGGAGGAAGAAGGAGTGGGTGGGTGCAGGAATAAGTGGAGGGGAGCCACCATGGGCCCATGAGGCAGGGGCGCGCCCAGGGGGGTGGGCGTGCCCTGGACCCTCGTGGCCAGGTGCTTGCTCCCCCTGCTGTGTTCTCAGTGCCAAATATTCTCAAATATTCCAGAAAAAATCATATTTCAATTTCAGGGCATTTGGAGAACTTTTATTTTCGGGGTATTTTTTTATTGCACGGATAAATCAGAAAATTGACAGAATATACTATTTTTGCTTTATTTCAACTAAATAACAGAAAGTAAAAGGAGGGTACAGAAGGTTGTGCCTTCTAACTTCATCCATCTCATGCTCATCAAAAGGAATCCACTAACAAGGTTGATCAAGTCTTGTTAACAAACTCATTCCGAATAACATGGAACCGGAGAAATTTCGAATAACACTATGTTACCTCAACGGGAATATGCACATCCCCAATAATAAGAATATCATATTTCTTCTTGATAGTAGTTAGAGGAAATTCAAAACCTCCAAAAATAGTCGATGGAATTTTTCCAATAGAGTTGATACTATGAACTTGAGGTTGTTTCCTCGGAAAGTGTACCGTATGCTCATTGCCATTAACATGAAAAGTGACATTGCCTTTGTTGCAATCAATAACAGCCCCTGCAGTATTCAAAAAGGGTCTTCCAAGAATAATAGACATACTATCGTCCTTGGGAATATCAAGAATAACAAAGTCCGTTAAAATAGTAACATTTACAACCACAACAGGCACATCCTCTCAAATACCGACAGGTATAGCAGTTGATTTATCGGCCATTTGCAAAGATATTTCAGTAGGTGTCAACTTATTCAAATCAAGTCTACAATATAAAGAGAGAGGCATAACACTAACACCGGCTCCAAGATCACATAAAGCAGTTCTAACATAATTTCTTTTAATGGAGCATGGTACAGTGGGTACTCCTGGATCTCCTAACTTCTTAGGTATTCCACCCTTGAAAGTATAATTAGCAAGCATGGTGGAAATTTTAGCTTCCGGTATCTTTCTTTTATTTGTAACAATATCTTTCATATACTTAGCATAAGGATTCATTTTGAGCATGTCAGTTAAACGCATATGCAAAAAGATAGGTCTAATCATTTCAGCAAAGCGCTCAAAATCCTCATCATCCTTTTTCTTTGATGGTTTGGGAGGAAAAGGCATGGGTTTCTGAACCCATGGCTCCCATGGCTCCCTTTCTTTATCGTGATTCCTAGCAACAAAGTCTCGCTTATCATAACGTTGATTCTTTGATTGTGGGTTATCAAGATCAACAACAGGTTCAATTTCTACATCATTATCATTGCTAGGTTGAGCATCAACATGAACATCATCATTAACATTATCACTAGGTTCATGTTCATTTCCAGATTGTGTTTCAGCATCAGAAATAGAAACATCGTTGGGATTCTCAGGTGTGTCAACAACAGGTTCACTAGAAGCATGCAAAGTCCTATCATTTTTCTTTTTCTTCTTAGAAGGACTAGGTGTATCTACATTATTTCTCTGAGAATCTTGCTCAATTATCTTAGGATGGCCTTCAGGATACAAAGGTTCCCGAGTCATTTTACCACTTCTAGTAGCCACTCTAACAACATAGTCATTATTCTTACTATTCAATTCATTGAGCAAATCATTCCGTGCTTTAAGTACTTGTTCTACTTGAGTGGTAACCATAAAAGCATGTTTACTAACGAGTTTAAGTTCACCCTTAACTCTAGACATATAATCACCCAAGTGTTCAATCATATAATCATTGTGTTTTAATTGTCTACTAACATAAGCATTGAAGTTTTCTTATTTGACAATAAAATTATCAAACTCATCTAAGCATTGGCTAGAAGACTTATAACGAGGAATATCACCTTCATCAAATCTATAGAGAGAATTTACCTTTACTACCTGTGTCGGGTTATCAAGACCATGTGTTTCTTCAATAGGCGATGGATTAAAACCATGTATTTCTTCAACAGGCGGTAAATTAAGACCATGTATTTCTTCAACAGGAGGTAAATTCTTAACATCTTCAGCTTTTATACCTTTTTCTTTCATAGATTTCTTTGCCTCTTGCATATCTTCAGGACTGAGAAATAGAACACCCCTCTTCTTCGGATTTGGTTTAGGAATAGGCTCAGGAGTTGGCTCAGGAAGTGTCCAATTATTTTCATTGGTCAACATATTATTCAATAGAATTTCAGCTTCATCTGGTGTTCTTTCCCTGAAAACACAACCAACACAACTATCCAGGTGGTCTCTGGAAGCATCGGTTAGTCCATTATAAAAGATATCAAGTATTTCATTTTTCTTGAGAGGATGATCAGGCAAAGCATTAAGTAATTGGAGAAGCCTCCCCCAAGCTTGTGGGAGACTCTCTTCTTCAATTTGCACAAAATTATATATTTCCCTTAAAGCAGCTTGTTTCTTATGAGCGGGGAAATATTTAGCAGAGAAGTAATAAATCATATCCTGGGGACTACGCACACAACCAGGATCAAGAGAATTAAACCATATCTTAGCATCACCCTTTAATGAGAATGGAAATATTTTAAGGATATAATAGTAGCGAGCTTTCTCATCATTAGTGAACAGGGTGGCTATATCATTTAATTTAGTAAGATGTGCTACAACAGTTTCAGATTCATAGCCATAGAAAGGATCAGATTCAACCAAAGTAATTATATCAGGGTCGACAGAGAATTCATAATCCTTGTCCGTAACAAAGATAGGTGAAGTAGCATAAGCAGGATCATATTTCATTCTAGCATTCAGAGTTTTTTGTTTCAGCTTAGCTAATAATTTCTTAAGATCACTTCTATCATTTCAAGCAAGAAAGTCTCTAGCAGTTTCTTCATCCATGACATAGCCCTCAGGCACAACAGGCAATTCATATTTAGGGGGAGAGTCTTCATCATCACTTTCATCCATATTAGCAGTTTCAATAATTTCATTCTCTCTAGTCCTAGCAAGTTGTTCATCAAGAAATTCACCAAGTGGCACAGTAGTATCAAGCATAGAAGTAGTTTCATCATAAGTATCATGCATAGCAGAAGTGGCATCATCAATAACATGCAACATATCAGAATTAATAGCAGAAGCAGGTTTAGGTGTCGCAAGCTTACTCAAAGCAGAAGGTGAATCAAGTGCAGAGCTAGATGGCAGTTCCTTACCTCTCCTCGTAGTTGAGGGATAAATTTTTGCTTTTGCATCTTTCAGGTTCTTCATAGTGACCAGCAGATATAAATCCCAAGTGACTCAAAGAATAGAGCTATGCTCCCCGGCAACGGCGCCAGAAAATAGTCTTGATAACCCACAAGTATAGGGGATCGCAACAGTTTTTGAGGGTAGAGTATTCAACCCAAATTTCACTACTAGGAAAAGACCTACTAGTGGCGCACCAGTTTTGCCTACTAATGGAGCACTACTGGTGCGCCACTAGTACCACGCCACTAGTATTAAATACTAATGGCGCACCACTGGTGCGCCATTAGTATCTGGTATACTAATGGCGCATCACGCCATTAGTATCTGGTATACTAATGGCGCATCACACCGTGCGCCATTACTATCTGACTTAGTAATGGTGCACCACATAGAAGTGCGCCATTAGTAACAATTTTTTTTCAAATATTTTTTCAAATTTTTTTTCCGTTTTTTTTCTTAATCTCGGGTCACTATGGCTTAATCTCGGGTCAATATGCTTAATCTCAAGTCAAATCGCACTAAGTGGTTAAACTTCCCGGAAGGTCACCCATCCTCACACTACTCCAGCCCGAGCACGCTTAACTTCACAGTTCTATCCAACCCCAGCACCACCTCACTTAACAGGCACTTGTTGATATATCTACCATATCAATCCTATTAAACCTTGTTGATGTCTAGGACTTTGTTCATGTTCATGAGTATGATGAAATTTTGAAAAATATTTCAAACTTTCCGGTCATATTACGTATCATTTTTTGAAAAAAAATTCCAAAAAATAATTCAACACCAATTTTTTTTCTGTTACTAGTGGCGCACCTAGCAAACGGTGCGCCACTAGTAAGTTTGAAATTTTTTGAATTTTGTTCCTCTAGATCTTGAAAGCCCCGTAACTTTTTGCTGTTAGGTTTTTGAGGATTTTGAAAATGTTTAACGGGGTTCCCCTCGTTAAATTTGGATGTAACTTTTCGAGTAGATGATTTTTCATATAAAAAACTTTTTAATCCGAGTTCGTATGCGAAAGTTATGCCCATTTTACAAATTCCAGAGAGATTTTGCAAATAAAGTCGAAATTCATATTTGTAAATTTTCCCAACAACTAGACCACATATCACATGGAAAACTTATTTTCTTTTAATTTTTTTAACATTTTCATCATTTTCTTTTATTTTTTTTAAAACTGAAAAGGCGGTCCACGGGGGGGGGGGGGGGGGGGGGGTGCATTCGGTGAAATTTTTGGGTCAAGTTAGTAATGGCGCACCGTGGGAGTGGTGCGCCATTACTAGTTCAACTAGTAATGGCGCACCACTCACACGGTGCGCCATTACTAGTTTTGAAAATAAAATAAATAAAATTGAAAAAAAAATGAACAAAATTTACTAGTGGCGCACCGTGGATGTGGTGCGCCATTACTAGTTTAACTAGTAATGGCGCACTATCCCCTGGTGCGCCATTACTAGTTTTGGAAAAAAATTTAAAAAAATTGAAAAAAAATTGAAAAAAATTTACTAGTGGCGCACCGTGGATGTGGTGCGCCATTACTAGTTTAACTAGTAATGGCGCACTATCCCCTGGTGCGCCATTACTAGTTTTGAAAAAAAATAAAAAAATTGTTACTAGTGGCGCACTGTGGATGTGGTGCACCATTAGTATTTGGACACTAATGGCGCACCATATATAGTAGTGGCGCACCACATGTCTGGTGCGCCATTAGTGTCCATATCATCTATAGCCCTTTTCCTAGTAGTGTTTATTGATTCGTCAAGTATTAGCAGTTGAGTTGTCAATTCAACCACACCTGGATAACTTAGTATCTGCAGCAAAGTATTTAGTAGCAAAGTAGTATGATAGTAACGGTAACGGTAGCAAAAGTAATATTTTTGGGTTTTGCAGTGATTGTAACAGTAGCAATGGTAAAGTAAATAAGCGAAGAACAATATGTGAAAAGCTCATAGGCATTGGATCGGTGATGGAGAATTATGCTGGATGCAGTTCATCATGTAACAGTCATAACATAGGGTGACACAGAACTAGCTCCATTCATCAATGTAATGTAGGCATGTATTCCGAATATAGTCATACGTGCTTATGGAAAAGAACTTGCATGACATCTTTTGTCCTACCCTCCCGTGGCAGCGGGGTCCTAGCGGAAACTAAGGGATATTAAGGCCTCCTTTTAATAGAGTATCGGACCAAAGCATTCACACATAGTGAATACATGAACTCCTCAAACTACGGTCATCACCGGGAGTGGTCCCGATTATTGTCACTTCGGGGTTGCCGGATCATAACACATAGTAGGTGACTATAGACTTGCAAGATAGGATCAAGAACTCACATATATTCATGAAAACATAATAGGTTCACATCTGAAATCATGGCACTCGGGCCCTAGTGACAAGCATTAAGCATAGCAAAGTCATAGCAACATCAATCTCAGAACATAGTGGATACTAGGGATCAAACCCTAACAAAACTAACTCGATTACATGATAAATCTCATCCAACCCATCACCGTCCAGCAAGCCTACGATGGAATTACTCACGCACGGCGGTGAGAATCATGAAATTGGTGATGGAGGAAGGTTGATGATGATGACGGCGACGGATTCCCCTCTCCGAAGCCCCGAACGGACTCCAGATCAGCCCTCCCGAGAGATTTTAGGGCTTGGCGGCGGCTCCGTATCGTAAAACGCGATGAATCTTTTTCTCTGATTTTTCTCTCCCCGAACACGAATATATGGAGTTGGAGTTGAGGTCGGTGGAGCTCCAGGGGGCCCACGAGGCAGGGGGCGCGCCTAGGGGGGCAGGCGCGCCCCCACCCTCGTGGAAAGGGTGTTGGCCCCCTGGCCTTGATTCTTTCGCCAGTATTTTTCATTATTTCCAAAAATAATCTCCGTGAAGTTTCAGGTCATTCTGAGAACTTTTGTTTCTGCACAAAGATAACACCATGGCAATTCTGCTGAAAACAGCGTCAGTCCGGGTTAGTTCCATTCAAATCATGCAAGTTAGAGTCCAAAACAAGGGCAAAAGTGTTTGGAAAAGTAGATACGACGGAGACGTATCATTACGCTAGCACCTATGTCACATAAACCATGATAACAGTGATCTCCTATTTTAACTGAGACAACAGGCATGCCAAGAACATGTCTATGATTATCCTTTTTATCAGGTTTGGCAATTCTAGCAGCTTCTTCACAGAAGTAAATAACATGCCTATCTACGTTTTCTTCCAGGAGATCCTTAATCATAGCAACACTAGGTTCTACTTTGATTTGTTCATAAGGTTTAGGTGTTCTAATATAGCTTTTGTTAACCACAGTTGAGACTTTAGCATGTTCCTTTATCCTAACAGGGAAAGGTGGTTTCTCAATATAAGGAGTAGGGACTACTGGATCAATATTATAAAGTATGGTTTCTTCTTTAGCTAGTATCGGTTCTTCAATTTCTTCTTTAATAGGTGGGTGATATTTAAACCACTTCTCTTTAGGGAGATCAACATGAGTAGAAAATGATTCACAAAAGGAGGCTACTATCTCAGAGTCAAGTCCATATTTAGTGCTAAACTTTTGAAAAGCATCGGTACTCATAAAAGATTTAACACAATCATATTTAAGCTTAATACCTGAGTCTTTACCTTCATCGAGTTCCCAATCTTTAGTGTTGCATTTAATTCTTTCCAAAAGATCCCACCGGAATTCAATAGTCTTCTTCATAAAAGAACCAGTACAAGAAGTATCAAGCATGGATTGATCATCACGAGAAAGCCGAGCATAAAAGTTTTGGATAATATTTTCTCTTGAGAGCTCATGGTTGGGGCATGAATATAACATTGACTTAAGCCTCCCCCAAGCTAGTGTTGGGGATCGTAGCAGAATTTTAAAATTTTCTACGCATCACCAAGATCCATCTATGGAGTATACTAGCAACGAGGGGAAAGGAGTGCATCTACATACCCTTGTAGATCGCGAGCGGAAGCGTTCTAATGAACGGGGTTGATGGAGTCGTACTCGCCGTGATCCAAATCACCGATGACCGAGTGCCGAACGGACGGCACCTTCGCGTTCAACACACGTACGGAGCAGCGACGTCTCCTCCTTGATCCAGCAAGGGGAAAGGAGAGATTGATGGAGATCCAGCAACACGATGGCGTGGTGGTGGAAGTAGCGGGGATCTCGGCAGGGCTTCGCCAAGCTTCTGCGAGAGGGAGAGGTGTTGCAGGGGGAGAGGGAGGCGCCAGGGGCTGTAGTGCTACTGCCCTCCCTCCCCCCACTATATATAGGGACCCCTGGGGGGGCGCCGGCCCTGGGAGATCAGATCTCCAAGGGGGGGCGGCGGCCAAGGGGGAAGGGGGGGTGGCTTCCCCCCCAAGCCAAGTGGGGCGCCCCCACCCCCAGGGTTTCCAACCCTAGGCGCAGGGGGAGGTCCATGGGGGGGCGCCCCAGCCCACTAAGGGCTGGTTCCCTTCCCACTTCAGCCCATGGGGCCCTCCGGGATAGGTGGCCCCACCCGATGGACCCCCGGGACCCTTCCAGTGGTCCCGGTACAATACCGATAACCCCCGAAACTTTCCCGGTGGCCGAAACTGGACTTCCCATATATAATTCTTCACCTCCGGACCATTCCGGAACTCCTCGTGACGTCCGGGATCTCATCCGGGACTCCGAACAACTTTCGGGTTTCCGCATACTAATATCTCTACAACCCTAGCGTCATCGAACCTTAAGTGTGTAGACCCTACGGGTTCGGGAGACATGCAGACATGACCGAGACGCCTCTCCGGTAAATAACCAACATCGGGATCTGGATACCCATGTTGGCTCCCACATGTTCCACGATGATCTCATCGGATGAACCACGATGTCGAGGATTCAATCAATCCCGTATACAATTCCCTTTGTCAATCGGTACGTTGCATGCCCAAAATTCGATCGTCGGTATCCCAATACCTTGTTCAATCTCGTTACCGGCAAGTCACTTTACTCGTACCGTAATGCATGATCCCGTGGCTAACTCCTTAGTCACATTGAGCTCATTATGATGATGCATTACCGAGTGGGCCCAGAGATACCTCTCCGTCATACGGAGTGACAAATCCCAGTCTCGATCCGTGCCAACTCAACAGACAGTTTCAGAGATACCCGTAGTGTACCTTTATAGTCACCCAGTTACGTTGTGAAGTTTGGCACACCCAAAGCACTCCTACGGTATCCGGGAGTTGCACGATCTCATGGTCTAAGGAAAAGATACTTGACATTGGAAAAGCTCTAGCAAACGAACTACACGATCTTTGAGCTATGCTTAGGACTGGGTCTTGTCCATCACATCATTATCCTAATGATGTGATCCCGTTATCAATGACATCCAATGTCCATAGTCAGGAAACCATGACTATCTGTTGATCAACGAGCTAGTCAACTAGAGGCTTACTAGGGACACGTTGTGGTCTATGTATTCACACATGTATTACGATTTCCGGATAACAGAATTATAGCATGAACAATAGAAAATTATCATGAACAAAGAAATATAATAATAACCATTTATTATTGCCTCTAGGGCATATTTCCAACAGCTAGAGCAATACTTTCTCCTTCACGAGGCCAAAAATTATATATGTAATGCCGATCACGATGAACTAGATGCATAGGATATTTTTTTGGTGGATCTCCAATTTCAATCTATTCCAATTCCAAGATCCAATATCATCGCATAGCCTATACCATGCTAATGCTTTTCCCTTCAAAGATAAAGGGAAAACCTTTTTCATAACTTCATCTTCGGGTAAACCTGCAAGCTTAAACAATCCACAAATTTGTTCCACATATATCAAGTGCATATCAGGATGTTCGGTTCCATCTCCTGCATAAGGATTAACTAGCAGTTGTTCTATCATACCCGAAGGAATTTCATATTCAATATTTTCAGTAGGTGCAGTAGGTTGAGGGGTAGCTAATTGTGGTTCCGGTCGAGGTGAAGATACCCCGAACAAACCCCTCAAAGGATTTTTTTTCCATAGTAACAAGTGACAATAAATTTCAGCACACTATATAAATGTTTCCTTACCAAAGGCACTTCACTCCCCGGCAACGGCGCCAGAAAATAGCCTTGACGACCCACAAGTATAGGGGATCAATTGTAGCTCTTTTCTACAAGTAAGAGTGTCGAACCTAACGAGGAGCATAAGGAAATGACAAGTGGTTTTCAGCAAGGTAATGTCTGCAAGTGTTGAAATTGTAAGTAGCAAAGTAGTTTGATAGCAAGATAATTTGTAACGAGCAAGTAACGATAGTAGTAACAAAAGTGCAGCAAGGCGTCCCAATCCTTTTGAGGCAAAGTACAGGCCAAAACGGTCTCTTATAATAAGCAAAGTGTTCTTGAGGGTACACGGGAATTTCATCTAGTCACTTTCAGCATGTTGGTTCGATTTGTGTTCGCTACTTTGATAATTTGATATGTGGGTGGACAGGTGCTTAGGTGTTGTTCTTACTTGAACAAACCTCCTACTTATGATTAACCCTCCCGCAAGCACCAGCAACTATGAGAAAATTATTAAGAATAAATTCTAACCATAGCATTAAACTTTTGGATCCAATCGGTCCCTTACGGAATAGCGCATAAACTGGGGTTTAAGCTTCTGTCACTCTCGCAACCCATCATCTAATTGCTACTCCACAATGCATTCCCTTAGGCCCAAATATGGTGAAGTGTCATGTAGTCGACGTTCTCATGACACCACTAAGGGAATCACAACATACATACTATCAAAATATCGAACACATATCAAGTTCACATGATTACTTGCAACATGATTTCTCCCTGACCTCAAGAACCAAAGTAACTACTCACAAATGATAATCATGCTCAAGATCAGAGGGGTATTAAATAGCACATTGGATCTGAACATATAATCTTCCACCAAATAAACGATATAGTAATCAACTACAAGATGTAATCAACACTACCAGTCACCCACAAGCACTAATCTATAGTTCCGGTAACAAGATTGAACACAAGAGATGAACTAGGGTTTGAGATGAGATGGTGTTGTTGAAGATGTTGATGGAGATTACCCTCCCCAAGATGGGAGAATTGTTGGTGATGATGACGACAATGATTTCCCCCTCCGGGAGGGAGGTTCCCCCGGCGGAATCGCTCCGCCGGAGGGCAAAAGTGCTCCTGCCCAAGTTCCGCCTCGAGACGGCAGCGCTCCATCCCGAAAGTCCTCTCCTTATTTTTTCTAGGTAAAAATGACCTATATACCAGAAGATGGGCACTGGAGGTGGGCCTGGGTGAGCACAACCCACCAAGGCGCCTGGGCTGTCTGGCATGCCCAGGTGGGTCGTTCCCACCTGGTGGGCCCCCTCTGGTAGTTATTTACTCCAATATTCATCATATATTTGATAAAAATTCTCCGTGAAGTTTCAGCTTGTTTGGAGTTGTGCAAAATAGGAAGCCTGACGTAGCTTTTTCAGGTCCACATTTCCAGCTGCCAGAATTCTCCCTCTCCGTGTGTACCTTGCATATTATGAGAGAAAATGCATTAGAATTACTCCAAAAGCATTATTATGGACAAAAACATCATAAATAATAGTAAGAAAACATGCTGCAAAATGGACGTATCAGTATGGCAGTTGATTTATCAGCCATTTGTAAAGAGATTTCAGTTGGTGTCAACTTATTCAAATCAAGTATACGATATAAAGAGAAAGGCATAACACTAACACCGGCTCCCAAGTCACATAAAGTAGTTCTAACATAGTTTCTTTTAATGGAGCAAGGTATAGTTGGTATTCCATGTGAAAGCACAAGTGCTCCCTGGGTAATTTTGGTAATTAATGTCAACATATCTCTTGCTGGACTAACATTTTCATCTAGTATATTTTAGAAAGTTCAACAAAGGCGTGGCATGGACAAGAGGATGTGGAACCCCTTCAAGATGCTAAGGACAACGATTGGTAAAAGCTCAAGACTCTTCATTTCTATTTTAGTGATCCAAGATCACATTGAGTCCATAGGAAAAGCCAATACTATTAAAAGGGGATGAGGTGTTGCTTAATGTCTACTTGCTCAAAGTGCTTAGTGATATGCTCCAAAGCCCTCCACCACTTTCTCAATTTCCAAATATGTCAAAACCCAAAGTCAAACTCGGCCCCACCAATTTGATCCATCCAGCGCCACCGAGTTCCTTGACATAGCCACTGCCAGAAACCCTAATCAATTCGGTCTCACCGATAGGGATCTCAGTCTCACCGAGATGGCCTTGCAAACTCTCTGTTGCCTGTTGCAATTATTTTGGTCTCACGAAACAAGAAATTGGTCCCACCGAGTTTGCCCGACCAACTCTCTGTTTGCTCATTGCTGAAATCGGTCCCACCGAGTTCATGCAATCGGTCAAACCGAGATGAGGTTTTGCCCTAACCCTAGCACATCAGTCCCACCGAGTTGATCATGTCTGTAATGACCTGACCTCAGACGGTCAAGTCTCTGTGCTTAAGTGTCATCCCTGGATCGGTATGCTGACACACACAGTACTCGAGGATTTATAACAGAGGTAAATCACATGTATAAATAACATAAATACTATTACCTCAATCCAAAATAGCGGAAGTAACAACCAGGTTGTGGATTCCCATCAACACCAACGGCAAAGTTGAGTGTAGAAATCGTAACCCTAACGTATCACTTACTCGTTGTAAGATTCCTGCAACATGAGATGTTGCAGCCACAAAGGGTCAGTACATTGAATGTACTGGCAAATTCACACCATAGGATAATGATGAATAATAGCTATCACTACATGCATATATGGCTGGTGGAAAATCTCTATGGTTAAAATGTTTTTGCGAAAAGCCAAATTTTCCCTACATCAAGGAGTAAATTTTATTTAACTACCAAGTTGGTTGAAAATTATTGAGAAGGTTCCTCCAACTCAATCCCAATTAAAGTTAACATCCCAACAAATTATTTAGGTAAAGTGATGAGATCAATATGATAATCCAAGAACCAGATACTCAAGATATCCATAACCGGGGACACGGCTAACCATGATTAGTTTGTACACTCTGCAGAGGTTTGCGCACTTTTCCCCACAAGACTCGATCTCCTCCGTTGGATTTCTCGCACTACATGGTGTTTGAGAAACGGATGACCGAGACACAGTCTTTCAGAAGCATTAACTCTAACCCTGGATAGACAGTACCAACCTACACCCCCTACATCTACTAGCCTACCACTGGAAGAGGTCATGCAACATACTCAACTATGCTAGAGCCCATAATAGCTTGTGGCTACACACGGAAGTTTCTAGCATGAATAATCTTATGATCCCTTTGAGCCTGGGTGGCATACCATAGGGTGATCACACGGGTCCTCCGGGATCCCCTTGGGCAAGCACCGAGTTCTCCAGGTGCCCGGGCAGACCACTGGGTGCTCCAGGGTGCCCCAACCAATCCACCCAGATGTGTATTAAAGTAGCCACCTTAAGTTAACCCTTAATGATAACTCTCACATCTGTCATGGATACACTCAACCAATCCATGTCTACGAGCATAGCAGAGCAGTATAAGCATAACATAGAAGTAACTCCCAAGGTTTGAATGCATGACAAAAGGTTCCTACCTCATCAACTACTTCCCAATACCCACATGTTATCAATTCCTAACCATGTAATGTTTGAGGGTTGAATCTAATGCGTAAAAACTAGGTATGAAAGGGATATGATCAAAGTGTGAACTTGCCTCGTACTGTTGATGAAGATGATTCGCACTCATAACTCCTGATAGTTCTACTCGTCACACTCCGGTCAATCTATCATAAGCAAGGAATAGTAACCACACATAAGCAATCACTCAAAAGATCGGAAAGAACGAAGAAGACAATTCGGAAAACATCAAAACCAAGCAAATAACTCTTGCAACATAAAACAATTTCTAACAGTACCAAAATTAAGTGAATTTGGCCTTATCAGAAAGTTTAGGTCAAGAGCTTCGATTTGCAAAAAGAATCAATTAAAACGGAGTTACGAAACTCAAGTTATTATCAAAAGAAGTTTGAATATAAATCTGTTTGAATTCAAATTTTAAAACTTTCAAAAATATGTTTAAGTTGTTTTACTGGATAGAGGGGATCATAATGAAGAAGTAGGCGTTGGTTTCGTTGGATTTGGATAAACGAGTAAAAAGATGTGCTAGTTTGAAACAGAGGGACTAATCTGTAAGAAAGATAATTACATCTAGGTCCCTAACGAAAATAAACAGAAAAAGAAAAAAAAATGAACGTTTGTTGCGGAACGCTAACGAACGAATCCGTTCACTACGAAGAGTTAAACAGTGAGCGTTTGCTAACTAACAAGATTAAATAAGAAAAACCGGTTTTAAAAAGAAAAACCGAATACGAAATAAACCGGATCGGGGTTATACCAGTTCGGCCGGCTCGGTGAGAAAAACCGACGGCATTGAATGGCGACAGCGGCGAGCTCGGCGAGGCGGGACGGCGCTGCAGCGGCTCCGGCGAGGCGCGGCAACGGCGGCGGTGGCGCGGGGCGGATGCGGTAGAGGGCGGCGAGCAGCAGGCGGCGGCGAGGGCTTTGGGCAGCGACGGCGCTAGATGCGGGCGGCGGCAGCTGCGAAGCTTGAGGCGGCGGCGGCGACCGGTGGTGGGAACGGGCCGGCGGGGGCGGCTTATAAAGGCCCCGGGGTCGGGGTCCCGACTTGGAGCAGGGGGCGACGGCGGCGGCGATGGCTCGGACTCCGTGCCGGAGTCCGGCGCGGGCACGGGGTCGGGGGCGATGGCGGTTGGCCGCTGGGCTTGGCCTGCCTGGAGCTGGGCCAGCCTAGTCGGCGGAAGATTTTTTTTTAAACACAACGAGAAATAAAATAAAGCGAAATAAAATAAAATAGAACCTAGGCATATAATATATCAAAATTTTCAGAAAACGATTTTCTTCCACATGAACATTTTTCTAAAGTCAAATAAAATCCACACAAATTCAAATAAATCCAAGAGTGCTAGTGCTCTAATAAAATCAATAAAAATCATTTAAAAAATACCATAATGATTTCAAATTTATTTCTCTCCAATTTTCTGATGTAGGGAATCATTTTACCCTAATTTCCATATATTTTTTTTGAAGAAAAATAATTTGAATAAAACCCCAAATAACTCCAAATTGAAAATAATTTCAAAAGGACTTTAAATTTGTTCCTTTTAAACTTCCAACTCATATTTCATATTTTTTTGAAGAAGTCATTTTATCTTCTCTCATGAAAATCATTGAGTTGCTTAAAGTTTTTGAATTGGAAAATATTTCCAAATAAAATTCAAATCTTTTCAAAACCCTTTTCATTTATTTAAATGGAAGAAGTCATGTCATCTTCTCTCCAGGGTTTTGTGGTGAAAAGAATTTGAATTCATGGAGATCATAAAATGCAAAAATGAAAGTTTGGGAAAGTCCTTTTATTCCCTCTCATTTAACTTTCAAAAGTTTCAAATTTCACTCACTTTCAGTCAATCAATCACACCACAATCAAACAATCATTCAAATCTATCTATTTAATATAACATTCCAAAATTTAGAATTTTGGGATGTTACAATGTCGGTCCCACTGAGAATCCTAACGTTCACATTTTGAACTGAATCAGTCTCACTGAGTTTACCTATTCGGTCTGACCAAGTTGGGTCAAATGTGTGTAATGGTTAGATCTTGTGTGGAGGCTATATATACCCCTCCACCCCGTTCTATATTCAAGAGAGAGCCATCAGAACGTGCCTACACTTCACTACCATTTTCTGAGAGAGAACCACCTACTCATGTGTTGAGACCAAGACATTCCAATCCAACCACAAGAATCTTGATCTCTAGCCTTCCCCAAGTTGCTTTCCACTCAAGTCATCTTTCCACCATAGCCAAATCTGTGTGAGAGAGTTGAGTGTTGGGGAGACTATCATTTGAAGCACAAGAGCATGGAGTTCACCATCATCACACCATCTATTACCTTTTGGAGAGTGGTGTCTCCTAGATTGGTTAGGTGTCACTTGGGAGCCTCCGACAAGATTGTGGAGTTGAACCAAGGAGTTTGTAAGGGCTACTTCATGAAGATCTACACAAGTGAGGCAAGTCCTTTGTGGGCGATGGCCATGATGGGATAGACAAGGTTGCTTCTTCGTGGACCCTTCGTGGGTGGATCCCTCTGCGGACTCGCGCAACCGTTACCCTTCATGGGTTGAAGTCTCCACCAACGTGGACATACGATAGCACCACCTATCGGAACCACGCCAAAAATCTCCATGTCTCCAATTGCGTTTGCACACTCCAATCCCATCCCTTTACCTTCTTGCAACTTGCATGCTTTACTTGCCGCTGCTCATATACTCTTGCCATGCTTGCTTGAAATGTATTGTGAATGCTTAAACTTGTGCTAAAACTCCACCTCAACGTAAAGAATTAAAAAACTGCTACTTTTGCTTGTTGAGGGTCTAATCACCCCCTCTAGACACCTCTTCTCGATCCTTTCAATTGGTATCAGAGATTTGGTCTCCATTGCTTTGGTTTCATCACCATTGGAGGAAGATGGATGAGTCTACGATTGGGAGTTTTAGACGTAGAGTGCCTATGCTTGACGGAGAGTTTTATAATGCTTGGAAAAATGAGATGCTTGATATTTTCAATGAATATCACTTGAACAAGTATATTACTACCCCTTGTGCGCCTCCTATTGATCCCCTGCATCCTACCCCCGATGAGTCTCTTGACATGATCCACAATCTTAGAACTATTAATCTTATCATTAGAGGATTGCCTAGAAATTTGATTGTTTGCTTGCCTACTCTTGAATGTGCTTACACCATATGGAGATTTCTTGAGGAACATTTTCCAAACTATTACTTGAAAAATCTAGATGAGATTCTTCAAAAGTCCGTAGTTTTTCATAAAATGGAACCTAGTGACCCTAAATTTGATGTTTGTCTATTTGAGCTTCGTGACCTTATGCGTGCCAAAGGAGATGTTGGATTCATTATTAAGCATCATCTCTCAACTCATTAGAATTCATAAAAATGAACATTGTCATGGCCATACATCTAATGAATCACTCTCTCTAGGTGATGATCAATCACAAGACGATGTTGAACATGGATACTATGATGAAGATGATGATAGTGACTTTGATCTCGGCGAGTCTATGAGACACTTTGGTCTAATGGCTAACCTTCGCGACTATATGGATGGAGAAAAGGAATGGGTTCTTGATAGATGTACCGATCACATGACTGGAGACAAGGATATGTTTCGTGAGCTTGCTGAAAACGACGGCCCTTGAAAGTATGTCACCTTTGGTGATAACTCAAAAGGGTATGGTGGTTGGCCTTGGTAAGGTGGCCATCTCACATGACAGCTCCATCTAAAATGTTATGCTCGTTGAATCTCTTGGCTATAATTTACTTTCCGTATCTATACTAGCCGATCTCGGTTTCAACATCCTATTTACTGAAGTAGATTGCCAAGTGTTTCGAAGAGATAATCATAATATGGTCTTTACCGTATACGTAGAGGTGATCTATACATTGTTGATTTCACTAAAAAGGCTCAACCTAGAACTTTCTTAATTGCTAAATCATCTAAAGGTTGGTTGTGGCATAGAATGTTAGGTCACGTGGGCATGCGAAATCTTGATAAGCTTATTAAAGGTGATCATATCCTTGGAGTTAAAGATGTTATATTTGACAAGGATAGACTTTGCAGTGCTTGTCAATCAGGAAAACAGGTTGGAGGAAGTCATCCCGTGAAAAACATTATGACCACGAGAAGACCACTCAAACTACTTCATATGGATCTTTTTGGTCCTAACGCCTAGAAAAGTCTCGGTGGTAACTCTTCCAGTTTAGTCATTGTCGATGACTTTTCAAGATTTATGTGGGTGTTCTTTCTTGATGGTAAATTGCAGGTCCAAAAGATCTTCAAGAACTTCGCTAGGAAGGCCCAAAATCAATTTGAAGTGAAGATCAAGAAAGTCTGCAATGACAATGGAATGGAGTTAAAAAACGCCAATGTGGATACCTTTCTTGACGAAGAAGGAATTTCACATGAGTTCTCGGCTACGTACACACCTCAACAAAATGGAGTTGTTGAGAGGAAGAACCGGACACTCATTGAGATGGCAAGAACGATGGTTGATGAATACAAGATGCCAAAACACTTTTGGGCGGAAGCAGTTGAGACAGCTTGTCATGCAACTAATCGTCTATATCTTCACAAGCTTCTCGGCAAGACGACACACGAGCTTCTCACCGGTAACAAACCCCAAGTTTGATACTTTCGAGTATTTGGCTCAAAGTGCTACATTCTTGATAAGCATCATCGTTCGAAATTTGCTCCTAAACCTCATGAAGGTTTCCTATTCGGTTATGGCTCAAACTCTCACACTTACCGCGCCTACAACAATTTCACCCGAAAGGTTGAAGAGACGGTAGATGTGAAGTTTGATGAATCTAACGGCTCGCAAATAGAGCAACTGCCAATTGATGTAGGAGATAAAGACCCTTCAGAAGCAATTCAAGACTTGTCTATTGGCAAGATTCACCCAACGGAGGTGAAGGAGAGTACCTCGTCCGTTCAAGTGGAAGCCTCAACTTCACGACAAGGTGAACCACAAGTTGACTTGGAGGCATCCACAAGTGGAACATTCCAAGATTAAGGAAACAAGGAAATACAACAAGATGAACCTCATCAACCTCCTTCGCCACCTCCACAAGAGAACAACAACACCAATGATGAAGGAGACCAAGAGGAAGAACAAGATGATGAAGAGGATGTTCCACCCCGACCCGAACAAAAGCTCTCACGAGTTAGAGAAAGACACTACAAAAAAATACACTTCTGTGATGATACGTGTTTGTCACAGTAGGTCACCTTTTCTGTCATGTATGTACATCCATGACGATTTTATGACAGAATCAAGATATTCATACCTGTGCTGTCGTAGAAGTGTTCCATGACAATACCAAAATTATCATCATGGATGTCTTCACTTCCATGACGATAAATGACGCATCATGGAAGTGCTTTCGTCAAGGGTAACTGACACGTGGCATCCACAGTAATGGGTCACCGTTAAGCTGTCGGGTCCGTCTTTGGATCCGGTAACCCGTTAACAGCCCATACCAATGGGGATTTTCCACGTGTAAAATTCTCATTGGCCGAAGGAAACATGTGTCAGCTCATCATTGGGTCAGATAGGCGCCTATGATATGTCGACACGTGCGATGGCCCACCACTGGCCCATTTATCTTACAAAGGCTGGCCCGTTTGACTTGGTCAAAAGTTATTGGGCCGGCCCATGGAAAGCCTGTTAACGGCCTGCTTGCATATAGCCCATTTTACGGCCCGGTAACTCACGACCCGTTAGAGCTGTACTTCTTGAGCTTGCATTGGTTTTTCCCTTGAAGAGGAAAGGGTGATGCAACAAAGTAGAGATAAGTATTTCCCTCAGTTTGAGAACCAAGGTATCAATCCAGTAGGAGACAACACACAAGTCACCGAATACCTGCACAAACAATCAAACAACTTGCACCCAATGCGATAAAGGGGTTGTCAATCCCTTCACGGTTACTTGAAAAAGTGAGATCTAATAGAGATAGATAAACAGTAAAGTAAATATTTTTGGTATTTTTGGTTTATAGATCGGAAAGTAAAAGATTGCAAAGAAATTAAATAGGAAACTAATATTGCAAAGAAATTAAATAGGAAACTAATATTGTAGATCGGAAACTTATATGATGGAAAATAGACCCGGGGGCCATAGGTTTCACTAGAGGCTTCTCTCAAGATAGAAAATAATACGGTGGGTGAACAAATTACTACCGAGCAATTGATAGAAAAGCGCAAAGTTATGACGATATCTAAGGCAATGATCATGAATATAGGCATCACGTCCATGTCAAGTAGAACGAAACGATTCTGCATCTACTACTATTACTCCACACATCGACCGCTATCCAACATGCATCTAGAGTATTAAGTTCATAAAGAACGGAGTAACGCATTAAGCAAGATGACATGATGTAGAGGAATTAACTCAAGCAATATGATGAAAACCCCATCTTTTTATCCTCGATGGCAACAATACAATACATGCCTTGCTGCCCCTACTGTCACTGGGAAAGGACACCGCAAGATTGAACCCAAAGCTAAGCACTTCTCCCATTGCAATAAAAACCAATCTAGTTGGCCAAACCAAACCGATAATTCGAAGAGAATTACAAAGATATAAAATCATGCATAAAAGAATTCAGAGAAGATTCAAATAATATTCATAGATAAGCTGATCACAAATCCACAATTCATCGGATCTCGGCAAACACATCGCAAAAAGTATTACATCGAATAGATCTCCAAGAACATTGAGGAGAACATGGTATTGAGAATCAAAGAGAGAGAAGAAGCCATCTAGCTACTAGCTATGGACCCGTAGGTCTATGGTAAACTACTCACGCTTCATCGGAAGGGCAATGGAGTTGATGTAGAAGCCCTCCGTGATCGAATCCCCCTCCGGCAGGACGCTGAAAAAGGCCCCTAGATGGGATCGCACGGGTACAGAAGGTTGCGGCGGTGGAAAAGTGTTTTCGTGCTCTCTCTGTTGGTTTGGGGATATGTGAGTATATATAGGCAAAGAAATTAGGTCAGGAGGTGCACAAGGGGCCCACAAGGGTGGGCGGCGCGCCCTACCCCCTGGGTGCGCCCTCCGTCCTTGTGGCCACCTCATGTCTCCTCCGACTTCATCTCCAAGTGTCCTGGTCCAAGAAAAACGCGAAAGTTTTATTTCGTTTGGACTCCGTTTGGTATTCCTTTTCTGCGAAACTCAAAAACGAGGAAAAAACAGGAACTGGCACTGGGCTCTAGGTTAATAGGTTAGCCCCAAAAATAATATAAAATAGCATATTAATTCATATAAAACATCCAAAACAGAAAATATAATAGCATGGAACAATAAAAAATCATAGATACATTGGAGACATATCAAGCATCCCCAAGCTTAATTCCTGCTCGTCCTCGAGTAGGTAAATGATAAAAACAGATTTTTTGATGTGGAATGCTACCTAACATATTTATCCATGTAATTTCCTTTATTGTGGCATGAATGTTCAGATCCCTATGATTCAAAACAAAAGTTTAATTTTGACATAAAAACAATAATACTTCAAGCATACTAACAAGGCAATTATGTCTTCTCAAAATAACATGGCCAAAGAAAGCTATCCCTACAAAGTCATATAGTCTGGCTATGCTCCATCTTCATCACACAAAATATTTAAATCATGCACAACCCTGATGACAAGCCAAACAATTGTTTCATACTTTTGATGTTCTCAAACCTTTTCAACTTTCACGCAATACATGAGCGTGAGCCATGGACATAGCACTATAGGTGGAATAGACGGTGTCTGTGGAGAAGACAAAAAGAAGGAGATAGTTTCACATCAACTAGGCGTATCAACGGGCTATGGAGATGCCCATCAATAGATATCAATGTGAGTGAGGAGGGATTGCCATGCAACGGATGCACTAGAGCTATAAGTTTATGAAAGCTAAAAACGAAACTAAGTGGGTGTGCATCCACCTTGCTCGCTCACGAAGACCTAGGGCAATTTGAGGAATCCCATCATTGGAATATACATGCCAAGTTCTATAATGAAAATTCCCACTAGTATATGAAAGTGACAATATAGGAGACTCTCTATCATGAAGATCATGGTGCTACTTTGAAGCACAAGTGTGGTAAAAGGATAGTAGCATTGCCCCTTCTCTCTTTCCTCTCATTTTTTTATTCGGGCCTTCTTTCATTTTTGGCCTTTTTTTGTCCGGAATCTCATCCCGACTTGTGGGGTAATCATAGTCTCCATCATCCTTTCCGCACATGGGACAATGCTCTAATAATGAAGATCATCACACTTTTATTTACTTACAACTCAAGAATTACAACTCGATACTTAGAACAAAATATGAATCTATATGAATACCTCCAGCGGTGTACCGGGATGTGCAATGAATCAAGAGAGACATGTATGAAAGAATTATGAATGGTGGCTTTGCCACAAATACGATGTCAACTACATTATCATGCAAAGCAATATGACAATGATGGAGCGTGTCATAATAAACAGAACAGTGGAAAGTTGCATGGCAATATATATCATAATGGCTATGGAAATGCCATAATAGGTAGGTATGGTGGCTGTTTTGAGGAAGGTATATGGCGGGTTTATCATACCGACGAAAGTTGTGCGGTACTAGAGAGGCTAGCAATGGTGGAAGGGTGAGAGTGCGTATAATCCATGGACTCAACATTAGTCATAAAGAACTCACATACTTATTGCAAAAATCTATTGGTTATCGAAACAAAGTACTACAAGCATGCTCCTAGGGGGATAGATTGGTAGGTAAAGACCATCGCTCGTCCCCGACCGCCACTCATAAGGAAGACAATCAATAAATAAATCATGCCCCGACTTCATCACATAACGGTGCACCATACGTGCATGCTACGAGAATCACAAACTGTAACACAAGTATCTCAAATTCACAATTACTCACTAGCACGACTCTAATATCACCATCCTCATATCTCAAAACAATCATAAGGAATCAAACTTCTCATAGTATTCAATGCACTTTATATGAAAGTTTTTTATTATATCCCTCTAGAATGCCTATCATATTAGGACTAATTTATAACCAAAGCAAATTACCATGCTGTTTAAAGACTCTCAAAATAATATAAGTGAAGCATCAGAGTTCATCAATTTCTATAAAATAAAACCACCGCCATGCTCTAAAAAGATATAAGTGAAGCACTAGACCAAAATTTCCTAGCTCAAAAGATATAAGTGAAGCACATAGAATATTCTAATAAATCACGATTCATGCGTGTCTCTCTCAAAAGGTGTGTACAACAAGGATGATTTCGCCAAACTAAAAAGCAAAGACTCAAATCATACAAGATGCTCCAAGCAAAACACATATCATGTGGTGAATAAAAATATAGCCTCAAGTAAAGTTACCGATAGACGAAGACGAAAGAGGGGATGCCTTCCGGGGCATCCCCAAGCTTAGGCTCTTAGTTGTCCTTGAATATTACCTTGGGGTGCCTTGGGCATCCCCAAGCTTAGGCTCTTGCCACTCCTTATTCCATAGTCCATCAAATCCTTACCCAAAACTTGAAAACTTCGCAACACAAAACTCAACAGAAAATCTCATAAGCTCCGTTAGTATAAGAAAATGAATCACCAGTTTTGGTACTGTTGTGAACTCATTCTTTATTTATATTGGTGTTATATCTACTGTATTCCAACTTTTCCATGGTTCATATCCCCTGATACTAGCCATAGATTCATCAAAATAAGCAAACAACACATAGAAAATAGAATCTGTCAAAAACAGAACAGTGTGTAGCAATCTGGATATTTTGAATACTTCTGTAACTCCAAAAATTCTGGAAAATTGGGACAATCTAAGCAAATTTTTTATTAATATTCTGCAAAACGAATCAATATTTTATCACGCTTCTGTTAAAAATGAGAATTGTTTTCCTGAGCGCAAAAGTTTCTGTTTTTCAGCAAGATCAAATCAACTATCACCATAAGCTATCCCAAAGGTCTTACTTGGCACAAACACTAATTAAAACACAAAACCACATCTAACCAGAGGCTAGATGAATTATTTATTGCAAAACTGAACCTAAAAAGCAAAAAAAATTGGGTCTCCCAACAAGCGCTATTGTTTAACTCCCTTAGCTAGGCATCAAACACGAATAGATCTAGGTATTGTCATCTTTGGCATGCAATCCATAATAGCTCTCATAATAGATTCATATGGCAATTTAATTTTCTTTCTTGTAAAGTGTTCCATGCCCTTCCTTAACGGAAATTGAAATCTAATGTTTCCTTCTTTCATATCAATAATTGCACCAATCGTTCTAAGGAAAGGTCTACCAAGAATAATAGGACATGTAGGATTGCAATCTATATCAAGAACAATGAAATCTACGGGCACATAATTCCTATTTGCAACAATTAGAACATCATTAATCCTTCCCATAGATTTCTTAATAGTGGAATCCGCAAGATGCAAATTTAAAGAACAATCATCAAATTCACGGAAACCTAACACATCACATAAAGTTTTCGGAATCATGGAAACGTTAGCACCCAAATCACACAAAGCATGGCACTCATAATCTTTAATATTAATCTTAATATTAGGTTCCCACTCATCATAAAGTTTTCTAGGGATAGAAATTTCCAATTCAAGTTTTTCTTCAAAAGATTGCATCATAGCATCAACGATATGTTTACTAAAAGCTTTGTTTCGATTATAAGCATGAGGAGAATTCAACATGGATTGCAACAAGGAAATACAATCTATTAAAGAACAATTATCATAATTAAATTCCTTGAAATCCAAAAGAGTGGGTTCATTGCTACTTAAAGTTTTGACCTCTCCAATCCCACTTTTATCAATTTTTGCATCAAGATCTAAAAACTCGGAATCATTGGGACGCCTTTTAACTAAAGTTGACTCATCTCCAGTCCCATCTTTATCAAGATTTATATTGGAAAAGAAAGATTCAATAGGAGTCACATCAATCACTTTAAGATCTTCATCATTATTTAAAGATTCTGGTTTAGCGGCCATCTTATTTACTAGGGATAATTAATTGGGTTTTTATCACTTTTGCCATTAAAATGTTTCACTGCTCAAAAATGCCACTCTTCCGTTAGAGACACACTAAAAAATGCCATTTTCTCACATTACCGCCAGTCAAAGGCTCATTAACCACGTGATATGACCGTAATACCCCTGTTTCCATTACATGTGGGCTCATTTGTAAACAACAGGAAAAGAAAAAAGCAATAGGGGAGAGTGGGGGGGTCGAACCTCGCACATTCAATCAAGGCGGCTAATACACGCGCGCGTAATAACCATCCAGGAAGACGCACTTATCTGTCAATTATAGAGATCTTTAACTTGTAGTCCATTCGGGTTGACCTGACTAAGCTATCGATTATACTAATCCTATCCCCAAACTACTCGTACCTTTCCCTATCCATTAGCAGCCGCAGCCACAAACCGCCGCTGCCGCCGCCCGCCAAACTCCTCCATTCGGGTACAGACGGTCGCCGGCACGGCCTGCGCAGCTCTGACGCGCCTCCACTCGCCGCAGCGCCGACGCCTCCCGCCCCGCGCACCTCCCGCCCCGCGCACCTCCACTCACTGTAGCTCCGGCTTCTCTCCCGAGCAGCATCGCCACATGACTCCCATCTGACTCCTCTGTTCTTGCTCCGCCTGTGATTTCTTGAACAGAGGTTGTTCCACGGCAATGGCGGCGGACAACAGGGCCGAATCAGAGGCTTGCCTCGGCCACCAGATGGCGCTAAGTGTACAGGTCGCAACCTCTGATATTCCAGTAGGGTGAGTATGCTAATTACTAGGATGATGCGTGTGTATTCATAGTAGTATGTAGCGGTCGAATTTGTTGTGTATAATTCATAGTGACTAACTGCACACAATTTGGTTATGTGTTCATGATGATTTAGGATGGATGAGGAAACTGCCTGTATGATGTCCGTTAGGATGGAAACAAGTCGTCTTAGTAGCGATGGCCGCAAGCGATATGTTGGCGGCTTTGATTATCCTCTGTTTGTCGAATCCAGTATCACATACAAAACATTGTTGTGCAAGTTGTGTGATACCTATCCCTGGGGGTGCCGTGATTCTGTGGAGTTGAAGTACTACGAGAGGGAACAGAATATATGGGTTGATGTTGCATGTGATGATGATGCAGCTTTGATGTTTGGAAAGCATCAAGATTCAAAGAAAATATCTATGCTAATTGAGGTTCTTCAGAAATCTCCAACTCCGAGCACACCGAACCGCAATCCACCTACATAGCCTTCTTATAGTGAGAGTCAACATACAGGGAGTCAGGCAATTGATGTTGATATAGTCAACATACAGGGAGTCAGGTAGTCTATTAGTATTGATGATCCTAACAGAGACATAACCGATGATGCTATTCATGATGATACTATACTCTCAGATAATGATGATGAGAGGGAGTATCCTGACTTAGTCAAGAAGTCTACGAAAGAAGATGATTCAAAAGATATAGAAGAGGAAGATGATCCTCCAGCATATGAATCCACTGACACTGAAGAGGAACAAGAGAATAGAGACATGGGTTTAGTAGATGAGGAGGAAGAGGAGGAGTAGGAGGACAGACCTATTGTAGTGTATAATAAGGAGGATCCATCATTTGTAGAAGGATCGGCATTCCACTCTTTGTTGGATTGCAAGAATGCACTTTCGACTTTTGCAATTAAAAGTGAATTTGACTATACAGTCCAAAAGAGTGATCCTAATAGGCTGAGAGTTTGTTGTGCATATAAGAGGTGTAAGTGGAGGATACATGGCTCTTAAATGAGGAATAGCACAATATTTCAGGTATAACTTGGTAATATCTAATTGATTTGATTGTTGTACCCTTTCTTCTATGCAATTGGTAGCAATACAATTTGATTTTGTTGTTTTTTGAATGCAGATCAAGGTGTGTCCTTTCTCTCATACATGCCCAACTAAGCTGAGAAGTGAGAAGTTCAAGCCGGCTAAGAGTAGGTGGGTTGCTGATGTTATCCTAGATTGGGTCAGAAAGAACCCAGACATTGGCCCTACTGCTCTTCAAGAGAAGATCGAGGAGAAGTATCACTTCACGGTGCCGTACATGCGTGTATCTCGTGGTAAGGAGAAAGCAGTGGATATGATTAGTGGAAAATGGAAAGATAGCTTCCATCTTGTCTATAGTTTCAAGGCTGAGGTGGAGAAGTGTTCTCCTGGTAGTGTAGTGGAAATAGACAAAGAGACTGTGAAGTACTCAATCAAAGGAAAAGTCAGGGAGAAGGAATGCTTTAGGAGAGTGTTCGTTTCATTCAAGGCATGTTGGCAAGGGTTTTTAGATGGGTGTCGACCATACTTGGCCGTGGATTCAACTGCACTAAACGGCATATTCAAAGGGCAGCTAGCTTCTGCTTGTGCCATTGATGGCCGTAATTGGCTTTACCTGGTTGCCTACGGGGTGATAGAGACAGAATCATCAGATAGTTGGGCTTGGTTTCTTCAAAATCTATGTAATCTTATTGGGCATCCTGAAGGACTAGTCATACACACCGATGCTTGTAAAGGTTTAGAGATAGCAGTAGAACAAGTGTGGCCTGGAGTGGAGCATAGGGAGTGTATGAGGCATCTTGTTGCAAATTTTGGAAAAAAAATCAAGGGCAAGGTCTATGATGATAATCTTTGGCCAGCAAGCTTGACTTACAATTCTAGGAAGCACAATTGGCATATGAAACAGATCCTTGCTAAGAAGAGTGTTCAAAAATATATGGCTGAACACCACACAAAGATATGGTATAGAAGCAAGTTCAATGAAATCTGCAAGGTTGACTACATCAATAACAACCTCGCAGAGTCATTTAATAGCAAAGTCAGGAAAATTAAGGCTCTTCTTATTGTTGACATGTTGGACAAGATTAGGCAGATGATAATGGAGAAGTTTGATTTGCGGATGAGGATAGCATTAGAAAAATGGCCTGGCTATCTCATAATACCAAGTGTGATAAAGGCACTACATGCCAAATCCAAAGGTAAACAAACATCTTCTGCTCTTTCAACTGACTAATGTCATAACGAACTAAATTAAATGTTTAATATTTGGTGTTCTTTCCAGGACTAAAGATGAAGGTAGTTAGACGCAGTGATGTTGAGGCAGAAATTACTGCAGTGGACAAAGAAAATAGGGAATGGAGGTACCCTGTTGACATAGCCAAGGAAACATGTAGCTGCAGGCAATGGCAAGTCAAGGGTTTGCCATGTATCCATGCTCTATATTTCATTACTTCACTAAGAGGTCCGGTATCAGAAATTGAACCTTATGTACATGAGTTCTACTCCGTAGCAAAATTCAAGGCTGCGTATGTAGACAACATACCTGCAATGGTAGGCAAGCAACAATGGGACATTCTTGACCCTGGCTTCAAACTACAAGCTCCAGTGTTGAGGAGGCCAAAAGGACGATCGCGGAAGACTAGAATCAGATCTAGTGCTGAAGGTGCTGGCCTTGGCCCTAGGAAAAGGAAGTGCAAGCGTTGCGGAGGCTTCGGCCACATAGCGAGAATTTGCAAAAATCCAGTTGACCCAGCATTTGGAGAAGATGAGGCTGACCTACATGCTGGAGATGCCCCTTTTGTGGCCGGAGAAGGCGACCTTGAGCCATCCGTGGTTGCAAGTTCTGTGGGGTAACTCCAAAACCTGTGCTTTCTATATTTGAACATCCATGGCTGCATTGCTACATTCATGCATTTTCAACATTCTGTCCTATAATCTGAGTCGTCAAAGACTAATTTTACTTTCCACTTCCAAAGAATTTGAATACATGTAAGCTATAACTATATTCTGTACAAAATTGATGCTTTATATTTCCATTTTTTTGCAACATGACCAACTTCTATACAGCTCAAGGAAAAGCGTGAAGAAGAAAACAGATAAGAAAACCAATAAAAGGAAGAGCAAGGAAGATGAACATTCAACCAGAACTGAAGGTTCCACAAGTGGATCTGTTGCATCTCCCATGCATACCCGAGTTGCACACAAATCGCTAGACAGTCCTACCCAAAACACAAGAAGCAAAAAGAGGCTGCACATGTGAACATTTGTGTGATTGTGACCTTATAAGATTGTGAACCTGGACCTGTTTATTTTGAACCTTATGTTGAGAATTTGGACCTTTTACTTCAAACTAGCAAGTGGATGCTATTCGACCTTAATGTATGTTTGTGAACCTGAGACACTTTGTGTGCTGAAAATCCAGGAAATGAACATTATGTTTGCTTGTGTGTTGGATGTTTTCAACCTTATGTACATGCGTCATGGTAAATTTATTTTTTAGAGAAATTTAGAGAACCATTTGTTGCTGCTGTTGCGTGTACAACTTGAGTTTACTTGGTTTTTTAATAGCTATGCCAAGATATCACGTAAGGATATGTAGCATATCTCCATTCATTAGTCAACTAATGACCTTGGGTGTAGTGGCTAGCTCGTGCGAGCGCATCCCAGAGGTCTGGGGTTCGAACCCCTCTACTGCCTATTTTTACATCCTAAAAATTATTTCCTTGCCCCTGACATGTCGGGCCCACGGTTTGGGAAGAAATGGAGCCAGGGGCATTTCGGTCATCTAGCGCGGTCAACGAGCCTTTGACTGACGGTAACGTGAGAAAATGGCATTTTTGAGTGTGGCTCTAACGGAATAGTGGCATTTTTGAGTACTGAAACATTTTAATGGCAAAAGTGAGTAGTGTGGCACAACTAGTGGCAAAAGTGATAAAAACCCTAATTAATTTGGTGCCCTTAGTTGTGTCGCACTCGGCAGGTTTACCCCTATTTTTCAAAAACACTTGTTCCTGCCCAAACCACTTTGCTCCTCTTATGCTTTTGCCCTTTGACTGTTTGACCATCAGTTTGAAACTTCGTAAAAAATTCATACTAACTCAGAAAAATTCAAATAAGATATCAAAATGTTCAGAAAAGCATCACCTATACGTGCATGTCATTTGCATTCATGGAAAAAGTGTTGGCCAGTCCCCATCTCAGTTTTAGCTCATATGATCTTAGCATGAACAGTAAAATCTAAACAAATTCTAAAAAAAATTGGTGGCAAACTTTGACCAATGTTTTGAGTGCTTGCCAAGTTTCATAAGGGGATGACATTCGTGGAAGTCGTGGTAAAAAAAAGAAATTTTGGAGCATTGATTTTTGTTTTTTTGCCACGACTTCCATGAATGTCATTCCCTTATGAAACTTGGCAAGCACTCAAAACATTGGTCAAAGTTAGCCACCAATTTTTTTAGAATTTTTTTTAGATTTTACTGTTCATGCTAAGATCATATGAGCTAAAACTAAGATGGGGACTGGCCAACACTTTTTTCATGAATGCAAATGACATGCACATATAGGTGATGCTTTTCTAAACATTTTGATATGTTATTTCAATTTTTCTGAGTTAGTATGAATTTTTTATGAAGTTTTCAAAGTGGTGGTCAAACAGTCAAAGGGCGAAAGTATAAGAGGAGCAAAGTGGTTTGGGCAAGAACAAGTGTTTTCGGAAACTAGGGGTAAACCTGCCGAGTGTGACCCAACTAGGGACATTAAATCAATTATCCCTATTAACTAAGGTAGCTTGTTTATCAGAAATTTGGCCTACTAAAATTTCAAGATGAGCAAACTGAGATTTCAAACCATAAAATTCTTAGACATATCATCGAGCTCTTTATTCATGTATTCCATAAAACTTTTCTGCTCCTTAAGCTCGTTTCTAAAGAAATTATTATGCTCAAATTGCAAAGACATGAAGCCGCTAACGTTATTTTCAATTTCTTCCAACCTCCTAAAGTGAGGATCAACATTTTTTGGTTGAGCCATCGCGACAAAGCAAGCAATCCAACACACGAGCACACAAAAAGCAAGCGAAGAAGACAAATGGAAGAGGGGCGAAGAAAAGGTGAATCTTTTTGAAAATTGTTTTAGAAGTGGGGGAGAGGAAAACGAGAGGCGAATGGCGAATAATGTAATGCAAGAGATGAGAGTTTATGATGGGTACTTGATATGTCTTGACTTGGCGTAGATCTCCCCGGCAACGACGCCAGAAATTGGCAAGTTGATGGGAGACGAGTCTTGATTTGGCGTAAATCTCCCCGGCAACAACGCCAGAAATTCTTCCTGCTACTTCTTGAGCTTGCGTTGGTTTTTCCCTTGAAGAGGAAAGGGTGATGCAGCAAAGTAGAGATAAGTATTTCCCTCAGATTGAGAACCAAGGTATCAATCCAGTAGGAGACAACGCACCAGTCATGAAATACCTGCACAAACAATCAAACAACTTGCACCCAACGCGATAAAGGGGTTGTCAATCCCTTCACGGTTACTTGCTAAAGTGAGATCTAATAGAGATAGATAAACGGTAAAGTAAATATTTTTGGTATTTTTGGTTTATAGATTGGAAAGTAAAAGATTGCAAAAAAAGTAAATAGGAAACTAATATTGTAGATCGGAAACTTATATGATGGAAAATAGACCCGGGGGCCATAGGTTTCACTAGAGGCTTCTCTCAAGATAGAAAATAATACGGTGGGTGAACAAATTACTGCCGAGCAATTGATAGAAAAGCGCGAAGTTATGACGATATCTAAGGCAATGATCATGAATATAGGCATCATGTCCGTGTCAAGTAGACCAAAACGATTCTGCATCTACTACTATTACTCCACACATCGACCGCTATCCAGCATGCATCTAGAGTATTAAGTTCATAAAGAATGGAGTAACGCATTAAGCAAGATGACATGATGTAGAGGAATTAACTCAAGCAATATGATGAAAACCCCATCTTTTTATCCTCGATCGCAACAATACAATACGTGCCTTGCTGCCCCTACTGTCACTGGGAAAGGACATTGCAAGATTGAACCCAAAGCTAAGCACTTCTCCCATTGCAATAAAAACCAATCTAGTTGGCCAAACCAAACCGATAATTCGAATAGAATTACAAAGATATGAAATCATGCATAAAAGAATTCAGAGAAGATTCAAATAATATTCTGTGACGCCCCCGATTAGACCGTACACTAATCATGCACGCAAATGTGTACGATCAAGATCAGGGACTCACGGGAAGATATCACAACACAACTCTAAAACATAAATAAGTCATACAAGCATCATAATACAAGCCAGGGGCCTCGAGGGCTCGAATACAAGTGCTCGATCATAGACGAGTCAGCGGAAGCAATAATATCGGAGTACAGACATAAGTTAAACAAGTTTGCCTTAAGAAGGCTAGCACAAACTGGGATACAGATCGAACGAGGCGCAGGCCTCCTGCCTGGGATCCTCCTAACTACTCCTGGTCGTCGTCAGCGGGCTGCACGTAGTAGTAGGCACCTCCAGTGCCGTAGGAGTCGTCGTCGACGGTGGCGTCTGGCTCCTGGACTCCAGCATCTGGTTGCGACAACCAGGTAGAAAGGAAAGGGGGAAAAGAGGGAGAGAAGCAACCGTGAGTACTCATCCAAAGTACTCGCAAGCAAGGAGCTACACTACATATGCATGGGTATATGTGTAAAGGGGCCATATCAGTGGACTGAACTGCAGAATGCCAGAATAAGAGGGGGATAGCTAATCCTGTCGAAGACTACGCTTCTGGCCATCTCCATCTTGCAGCATGTAGAAGAGAGTAGATTGAAGTCCTCCAAGTAGCATCGCATAGCATAATCCTACCCGGCGATCCCCTCCTCGTCGCCCTGTTAGAGAGCGATCACCGGGTTGTATCTGGCACTTGGAAGGGTGTATTTTATTAAGTATCCGGTTCTAGTTGTCATAAGGTCAAGGTACAACTCCGGGTCGTCCTTTTACCGAGGGACACGGCTATTCGAATAGATAAACTTCCCTGCAGGGGTGCACCACATAACCCAACACGCTCGATCCCATTTGGCCGGACACACTTTTCTGGGTCATGCCCGGCCTAGTAAGATCAACACGTTGCAGCCCCACCTAGGCTCAACAGAGAGGCCAGCACGCCGGTCTAAACCCTATGCGCGCAGGGGTCTGGGCCCATCGCCCATTGCACACCTGCACGTTGCGTATGCGGCCGGAAGCAGACCTAGCCCCTTTAATACAAGCGCGAGCTTACGGTCCAATGTGGTGCGCGCCACTCAGTCGCTGACGTCAAAAAGAGCTTCGGCTGATACCACGACGTCGAGTACCCATAACTGTTCCCGCGTAGCTGGTTAGTGCGTATAGACCAAATGGCCAGACTCAGATCAAATACCAAGAACTCGTTAAGCGTGTTATTTTGAAGTAACCGCGGACGCCGTCCAGGGCCAGGCCCACCTCTCGCCTACGTGGTCTCAACCTTCCCTGTCGCTCCGCCACAAAGATCCACTTGCGGGTACTCCTACGAGCCGACCCGACTTTAGTCACCACAGGTGTCATGTATAGAGTATATAAGTATATACCCGTGATCACCGCCCAAGTGATCACGGCCCGATAGTATAGCATAGCAGACGGACAAGAATGTAGGGCCACTGATGGAAAACTAGCATCCTATACTAAGCATGTAGGATTGCAGGTAAAGGTAACAACAGTAGAAGCAAGGACAGGCTATGCATCAGGATAGGATTAACGGAAAATAGTAACATGCTACACTACTCTAATGCAAGCAGTATAGAGAAGAATAGGCGATATCTGGTGATCAAGGGGGGGTGCTTGGCTGGTTGCTCTGGCAAGTAGGAGGGGTCGTCAACTCCGTAGTCGAACTGGACAGCAGCAGCGTCGGTCTCGTAGTCTACCGGAGAGAAGAGGGGGAAGAAATAGTAAATACAATGCAAACATAAGCATGAGGATGCGTGACATGACAATGAGCGGTGCTAGGTGTGCCCTAACGCGGCAGTAGGTGGTACCGGCGAAGGGGGGAAACATTCGGGAAAGTATTCCCGATGTTTCGCGTTTTCGGACAGACGGACCGGAGGGGGAAAGTTCCATGTTCGCTATGCTAGGAACGTGTGGCTGACAAACGGACTACCTATTCGGATTCGTCTCGTCGTTCTGAGCAACTTTCATGTAGAAAGTTTTTCCATCCGAGCTACGGTTTATTTTATATTAAATTTTAAAGATTTAAATCATTTTTAGAATTTAATAAATTAATTTAATTCGAAATTTAATTAATGCATCAGCATGACGTCAGCATGACGTCAGCAGTCATCGTTGACCTGGTCAACCTGACAGGTGGGTCCCACCTGTCAGGGGCTGTTAGCTAATTAACAGTAGTTAATTAGGTTAATTAGTTATTAGGTTAATTAATCTTAATTAATTATCTTTATTATTTATTTATTTTTATTAATTTAATTTTTTAAATCATTTTTTTATTAAAACGTTCTCTGGGCCGTGGGGCCATTTGGTCAGTGGCCCAGGGGGCCTATCGGGCGCTGGGCACTAACGGGGCGGGTCGGGCGTTGCGGCGCCCGACTGGGCGTTCGCCCAGATCGCCGGGGCGAGGAGGGCCGGGGCACCGGCGAACAGGCGTGGGGCGACGACCGGCGGGGTGCCGGAGTTGTTGGCGCGCTCGGCGGCGCGGCGCACCGGCCGGTCAACCGGGCGGTGGCCGCGGCGGATAGGGCGCATGAGGTCGCGGGCGAGCGTGGGGAGCGTGACGGTGGGGCGCGCTGCCCAGGCGCGGTTCGGGGAAGGAGGCCGCGACCCCCGGGGTGGCAGCGGGGCGCTGGGCGCGCGAGCGCGCTCGCATCGACGGGGGCAGGCACGGCCAGGAGCTGGGGCACGGCGCGCGGGTGCCGTGTGCGTGCGGACGGGGCGTGCACGGGACGAGGGAGCCGCGGGGAGGGGGGGGGGAGAGGGCGCGGCCACGGCGCGAGCACGGGCACGGGATGGCGCGGGCGCGCGTGCTGGCGTGGAGCTGCGGGACGAGGGAGCAACGGGGGAGAGGGCGCGGCCACGGCAGAGCGTGCGCGCGTGCGTGCGTACGGGGATAGGGGGAGAGGAGGAGAGAATATGCGGCGGCTCACGGTGGCCGTAGGGTCAGGGGCAACGGGGGTCGGGGTGGTGGTCGAGGACGACGGCGACGAGGAGAAGCAGGCCGGCGGGAAGGAGGAGGCAGGCCGGCGAGGGCGAGGCGGCGTCGGGCGGTCTCCTCCTCTCGATCCCGATCCAATCGGGGGAGAGGGGGGGAGATATTTTCGGGGGGGGGGGGGAAGTGGGGTGTCGGTGGGGGTTTGGGGTGGATAAGGAGGAGGAAGTGGGCGGCCGGCTGGGCCTGATGGGTTGGCCCAGTTGGGCCACGGCCCAGGGGTTTTTTTTGTTTTTTTTTGTTTTTTGTTTTGCAATTTCTTTTCTTTTATTTATTTTATTTTCTGTTTTAAATCATTTTAAATTATCTAGGCATTTTATAAAAATGTGTTTATTACACCATATTTACTTATGCAAAATATGGCATCTCCCGAACATTTTTGTTTTAAATTTTGAAAAACTTATATTGTCGACATTAATTTAAATTTGAAACGGTTTGACCTAACGGTAGATTAGCAACAGTAACTGTGGTGACGTGGCATCATTAGCGTGGGATTACTGTAGCTTGATTATCCGGGCATTACAAAACTCCTCCACTACAAGAAATCTCGTCCCGAGATTTAGGAGGTAGAAGGAAACAATGCGGGGTATTCATCACGCAGGCGATCCTCGCGTTCCCAAGTGGCTTCATCTTCAGAATGGTGCGACCACTGGACTTTGAGGAACTTGATCGCCTTCTGACGTGTGCGGCGTTCAGCTTGGTCGAGAATGCGGACCGGATGCTCCTTATAGGAGAGGTCCTGCTGCAATTCGAGCACTTCATGATCCACTGCTCGGATTGGGTCCTTGAAGCAACGGCGGAGCTGTGACACATGGAACACATCGTGAACCTGAGAAAGGTTCGGCGGAAGCTCCAGTTGGTATGCCACTTTTCCACGCCTTTCGAGAATAGTGAATGGGCCAATATATCGAGGAGCTAGTTTGCCCTTGATTCCGAAGCGGTGAGCACCCTTCATTGGTGTGACTCGAAGATAAGCCTTTTCGCCAGGTTGATAGACCATGTCTTTATGATGACGGTCATACTGACTCTTCTGACGTGACTGAGCAGTCTTGAGATTCTCACGAATAATGCGGACTTGTTCTTCGGCATGTTGGATAATATCCGGACCGAAGAGTGGACGTTCCCCAGTTTCTGACCAGTTCAGAGGGGTTCGGCACTTTCGTCCATATAACACTTCGAAGGGGGCCATCTTCAGACTAGCTTGATAGCTATTATTATAAGAGAACTCAGCATACGGGAGAGATTCCTCCCATTTCTTGCCGAAGGAAATAACACAAGCTCGAAGCATGTCTTCGAGAACTTGGTTGACGCGTTCAACTTGCCCTTGCGACTGAGGATGAAACGCAGTACTGAATGACAGATGAGTTCCCATAGCTTCTTGGAAACTTGCCCAGAATCTTGAAGTGAATAAGCTGCCACGGTCTGAGCTGATAACCAATGGAATACCGTGGAGTGAAACAATCCTGGACATATAGAGCGTTGCCAGCTGACTAGCAGTGATCGTTTCTTTGACCGCCAGGAAATGTGCAACTTTGGAAAGCCGGTCAATGACGACAAGAATAGCATCATTACCTTTCTGTGATTTGGGAAATCCAGTGACGAAGTCCATCTCAACATGGTCCCATTTCCATTCAGGAATAGAGATAGGTTGCAGAGTTCCAGCAGGCCTTTGATGTTCTGCTTTGATACGACGGCAAACGTCACACTCAGCAACATAACGAGCAATGTCTTGCTTCATATTAGACCACCAGAATCTCTGACGGATGTCTTGGTACATCTTTGTACTACCAGGATGGATACATAGAGGCGTATCATGAGCTTCTTTCATAACTTCCTGTGTCATATCCAGGTTTTTCTCTGCACATGGCACCACTAGGCGGCCCTTGAAGTACAAAGTGCCATCTTCAGCAATAGTGAAGAATGAGGGCTTTCCTTCTGCAAGGTAGCGCTTAATCTTGTGGGCTTCAGAGTCATATCCCTGTATTCTCTTGATGGAGTCCAAGAGATCTGGTTCGACGGCCAGGGTATTGAGGGAACCCTGGGAAACAACACGGAGGTTCATCTTGCGAAACTCCTTAGGAGGGGGAGCGAGTGCACCCGGAGGAACAATATGGAGGTTCAGCTTCCTGAATTCTTCAACAAGCGAGGGCTGAACTTTGTGAACCTGGAGGTGGTTGCAGTAAGACTTGCGGCTCAAGGCATCAGCCATTACATTAGCCTTGCCTGGCGTATAGGAAATACCCAAGTCAAAGTCTGCAACAAGCTCCATCCATCTCTGCTGACGGAGGTTCAGGTCTGGCTGAGTAAACAGATACTTCAGACTTTGGTGGTCAGTGAAGATCTCGCAACGATTACCGAGAAGGTAATGTCGCCACTGCTTCAGCGCATGAATGACAGCAGCAAGTTCGAGGTCGTGAACTGGGTAGTTCTCTTCGTGAGGGCGCAATTGCCGAGAGGCATAAGCAATCACTTTGCGGTCTTGCATTAGGACACAGCCTAATCCTTGACGGGAAGCGTCGCAGTAAATGACGAAGTCCTTCTTAGTATCAGGTGGAGCTAGAACTGGGGCAGAAGTCAACTTGTCTTTGAGTGCCTGGAAACTTTCCTGACATTTGTCTGTCCATTGGAACTTGACGCCCTTATGCAACAGGTTAGTCAGAGGCCTGGCGATCTTGGAGAAGTTCTCGACGAATCGACGGCAATAGCTGGCGAGACCGAGAAAACTTCTGACTTGCTTAACGTTCTTGGGAGGAGTCCAATCAAGGATAGCCTGGACTCGTTCAGGGTTGACGGCAATACCATCCTTAGAGATGACATGCCCAAGATAGGTTACTTCGGGTAGCCAGAATTCACATTTGGAGAACTTGGCATATAGTTGATGCTCTCGTAGCTTTTCCAGCACAAGCCGAAGATGTTCAGCATGTTCTTCTTCGTTCTTGGAAAATACCAGGATATCATCCAGATAAACCACGACGAACTTGTCGAGGTAATCCATGAATATATAGTTCATCAGACGAGAGAAGGTGGCTGGAGCATTGGTTAAACCGAAAGACATGACGGTGTACTCGTATGAACCATATCGAGTCACGAAGGCGGTCTTTGGGATATCCTCTTCGCGAACACGGATCTGGTGGTAACCCAACCTCAAGTCGAGCTTAGAGAACACTGATGAACCCGCCAGTTGATCATACAGATCATTGATCCGAGGAAGAGGGTATTTATTCTGAATGGTAGCTTGGTTTATAGGACGGTAGTCTTGAACTAATCGGTTTGTCCCATCCTTCTTCTTGACAAAGAGAGAAGGTGCTCCCCAAGGAGAGCAACTTGGGCGAATGAATCCTTTGCGAAGAGATTTGTCGATTTCCTCCTTAAGCTCAAGGAGTTCATGCGGCGGCATCTTGTAGGGTCGCTTGGCTATAGGAGTGGTGCCTGGTTTCAAGTCGATGATGAATTCGACAGCTCTAGCAGGGGGAATCCCTGGAAGTTCTTCAGGGAAGACGTCGAGGAATTCACGCACGACGGGAATGTTTTCAATGCCCTCGAGTGGTGCGGCGTTCAAGGCATTCAATGCATAGAGCCTGGCCTCGGCATTTTGCACCAGATGAGCTTGGTAAGCAACTATTTCATCTGAAGGGTGAAGTAGATGGACGGTCTTAGTGGCGCAAACTATAGAAGCAGTATGCGCTTTCAACCAATCCATCCCCAAAATGAGGTCGATGTTAGACGACTTCAGGATAATGGGAGAGGCATAGAATTCCAGCCCTTCGATTTCCACGGGGACGTCGATGCCAACCAGGGAGGTTTGACACTGTCCCACGGGGGTTTTGACCAATACCGAGGTGTTCATCTCCTCACATTTAACGTCGTGCTTGTATGCAAAATCTTCTGACATGAATGAATGCGATGCACCTGTATCAAATAAAACGGATGCTGGTACTGAATTTACGAGGAGTGTACCCATCACAGTAGCAGGCTGGTCTTGAGCTTCGTTCAGATCAACGTGGTTGGCATGAGCACGACCATAAGACTTGGCCTTGTTGCTGCGGGGCTGGTTGCTTCCATGGCCAGTTGCGGGAAGGGCCAGTTGATTCTGATTCTGGTTGCATTCTCTAGCACGGTGTCCTGGTTGACCACACCTGAAGCACAAACCATTATTGGGAGTGGGAACAGGAGCTTGGGATGGTGGAGCTGGAAGTCTTGACTGCCTAGATGGTGGTGGAGGCAGACGAGGTGCAGCATAGGTCTGCCTTGGGGCAGATGCATTTGGACGGTACATGCTGTTCGGGATCCATATCTTACGCTTCTGTGAGGGCGGGCCCGAAGATGAGCCCGTGTCACGGTTGCGCCTGTGAGAGCTCTGGTATTCCTGCAGACCAGTTTCGACATTGATGGCCTTGTTCACCAAGGTGGCGAAATCAGCAAAGTCATGCACTAGAAGTGCGAGCTTGATGTCAGCTTGAAGGCCATCACGGAACTTCTCCTGTCTGCGTGCATCAGTTGCAATGTCCTCTTCAGCATAGCGAGACAAGTCCAGAAACTCCCGCTGATAAGCTTCAACAGTTTTGTTGCCTTGGGTGAGGTTGCGGAACTCACGCTTCTTCCGGTCCATGACTCCCTGAGGAATGAAGCGGGCACGGAAAGCAGCTTGGAAGTCTGGCCAGGTGATGATTGTTCCAGCTGGCAGAGTACGCCTGTGGCTGTCCCACCATTGAGCTGCGGGTCCCTTCAGAAAGAAGGAAGCAAAGGTGACATAGCTGGCAGGGGCTACATCGGCAGACTCCATCTCATAGGTGATGTCACGGAGCCAGTCATCAGCATCCAGAGGCTGAGTTGAGCTGCGGTACACAGTTGGATTGAGGCGCATGAAATCCTGCAGAGTTACTGGGGTTGGTTGCTGGTCCATATTGGGGCGAGGAAACTGAGCCATCATATTTTCCATGAATTGGCGGTTCAGTTCGAACTGTTGGATCATACCAGCCATGTACTCAGGTGGTGGTGGGGCATTGCCACCACTACCACGACCACCTGGTCTAACCATCCTGCTAATATATAACAGGGGTAGTTCAGCATTGAGAAATTTGCAAAGACAAGAATCATTCATGATGAAACATGCATAATGAAAGGAGCACGATAGCTACTACATAGTAGTCGGCATAACTTACAAAAGGGGTCATGCATAGAGTTCAGTACACAGAGTTCAGTACATAGACTAAAACAACATAGGCGGCACACAGGCTCGCGGCGAATGCATCTAACACTAACAAGCAAGCCTACATCAGTCCCAAGAGGTACTGTGGAGGTAGGTGTAGCCTGAAAGCTGGTAGTGTCGCATCGGGAACTCCACGTCAGCAACCTGGGGTCCGCGAATACTCTGGTGCAGAACCTGACGCTCAGGTGGCAGAAGAGGTCCAAGTGCGGGAGAGTGGCCTCCCACATCTGGCCAGCCGACACCCTGGGGCATCACAGTCCTGGCTGGGTAGATCGCAGAACGGGGCAGCTCCCTAGATCGGACAAAGGGGTGCAGCAGCGTCAGAGCACGGTAAAGGTGCTGACGGGTGGTGTACAACTCGTGGCGAAGAGCTCGGTTAGCTCGATCCAGCCCATCAGCATGCAGAACCAGGTTCTGATGGTAGAAGGGCTCTCGGGTGACAGTGGAGTAGGCAGCAGTATAGTATCCCTCCGCACCAACATCAGATGCGATAGCAATGTGCCTGAAAGGGGAGGTGTCCAACTCCCGATACTCTCCACGAAGACGTGTCAGAGCAGCATAAGCAGCATCGTGGACAGCCATATCGATGGTCACTCCAACACCATGAGCGGTGTGCAGCACAGTAGTGGAGTCATACTCCCGCGAGTAGAGGTGGACGATGGCACGGTACTGCTCCTGGTTAAAGTCCTGGTACTCCTCGTAGACGGTGTACTCAGGGTGCCAGCGATAACCCAGATAGGTCATCATCTCAGCTAGCACAGCAGGTGATCCCGAGGCACCAATGGCCGTCGTGTGGCGCACGACCTGCCTCGTGGGTTCCATCTGAAAGCAAAGATGTTTCAAAGGAGTCAAATGACAGTGTGTGAATTGTTCAAAATACTATTCTAAGAAATAACTATGGCTTATCCAACTTTGGGGTGAATGCGGTCACGGGATCCTAGTGTTAGAGTTAGTAAATTCGTTTAACCCGAGTAGAAGAGAGTTCAGAGTCCCAGAGTAAAGGTCGAGGAGTAAAAGATCCTAGTACCACCCAATGGCGACGTGGGCCCGTAAGACACACAGCCATGTTAGTAAAAGTTTTGTAATGTCTAGACTCGACTTCGGCCAAGGAGTGTGGAAAGGGGGATTCCTACAGGCAGTCGGCTCTGATACCAACTTGTGACGCCCCCGATTTGACCGTACACTAATCATGCACGCAAATGTGTACGATCAAGATCAGGGACTCACGGGAAGATATCACAACACAACTCTAAAACATAAATAAGTCATACAAGCATCATAATACAAGCCAGGGGCCTCGAGGGCTCGAATACAAGTGCTCGATCATAGACGAGTCAGCGGAAGCAACAATATCTGAGTACAGACATAAGTTAAACAAGTTTGCCTTAAGAAGGCTAGCACAAACTGGGATACAGATCGAACGAGGCGCAGGCCTCCTGCCTGGGATCCTCCTAACTACTCCTGGTCGTCGTCAGCGGGCTGCACGTAGTAGTAGGCACCTCCAGTGTCGTAGGAGTCGTCGTCGACGGTGGCGTCTGGCTCCTGGACTCCAGCATCTGGTTGCGACAACCAGGTAGAAAGGAAAGGGGGAAAAGAGGGAGAGAAGCAACCGTGAGTACTCATCCAAAGTACTCGCAAGCAAGGAGCTACACTACATATGCATGGGTATATGTGTAAAGGGCCATATCAGTGGACTGAACTGCAGAATGCCAGAATAAGAGGGGGATAGCTAATCCTGTCGAAGACTACGCTTCTGGCCATCTCCATCTTGCAGCATGTAGAAGAGAGTAGATTGAAGTCCTCCAAGTAGCATCGCATAGCATAATCCTACCCGGCGATCCCCTCCTCGTCGCCCTGTTAGAGAGCGATCACCGGGTTGTATCTGGCACTTGGAAGGGTGTATTTTATTAAGTATCCGGTTCTAGTTGTCATAAGGTCAAGGTACAACTCCGGGTCGTCCTTTTACCGAGGGACACGGCTATTCGAATAGATAAACTTCCCTGCAGGGGTGCACCACATAACCCAACACGCTCGATCCCATTTGGCCGGACACACTTTTCTGGGTCATGCCCGGCCTCGGAAGATCAACACGTCGCAGCCCCACCTAGGCTCAACAGAGAGGTCAGCACGCCGGTCTAAATCCTATGCGCGCAGGGGTCTGGGCCCATCGCCCATTGCACACCTGCACGTTGCGTACGCGGCCGGAAGCAGACCTAGCCCTAGCAGGCGTTCCAGTCCAATCCGGCGCGCGCCGCTCCGTCGCTGACGTCAAGAAGAGCTTCGGCTGATACCACGACGTCGAGTGCCCATAACTGTTCCCGCGTAGCTGGTTAGTGCGTATAGACCAAATGGCCAGACTCAGATCAAATACCAAGAACTCGTTAAGCGTGTTATTTTGAAGTAACCGCGGACGCCGTCCAGGGCCAGGCCCACCTCTCGCCTAGGTGGTCTCAACCTGCCCTGTCGCTCCGCCACAAAGATCCACTTGCGGGTACTCCTACGAGCCGACCCGACTTTAGTCACCACAGGTGTCATGTATATAGTATATAAGTATATACCCGTGATCACCGCCCAAGTGATCACGGCCCGATAGTATAGCACAGCAGACGGACAAGAATGTAGGGCCACTGATGGAAAACTAGCATCCTATACTAAGCATGTAGGATTGCAGGTAAAGGTAACAACAGTAGTAGCAAGGACAGGCTATGCATCAGGATAGGATTAACGGAAAGCAGTAACATGCTACACTACTCTAATGCAAGCAGTATAGAGAAGAATAGGCGATATCTGGTGATCAAGGGGGGGGCTTGCCTGGTTGCTCTGGCAAGTAGGAGGGGTCGTCAACTCCGTAGTCGAACTGGGCAGCAGCAGCGTCGGTCTCGTAGTCTACCGGAGAGAAGAGGGGGAAGAAACAGTAAATACAATGCAAACATAAGCATGACGATGCGTGACATGACAATGAGCGGTGCTAGGTGTGCCCTAACGCGGCAGTAGGTGGTACCGGCGAAGGGGGGAAACATCCAGGAAAGTATTCCCGATGTTTCGCGTTTTTGGACAGACGGACCGGAGGGGGAAAGTTCCATGTTCGCTATGCTAGGAACGTGTGGCTGACAAACGGACTACGTATTCGGATTCGTCTCGTCGTTCTGAGCAACTTTCATGTACAAAGTTTTTCCATCCGAGCTACGGTTTATTTTATATTAAATTTTAAAGATTTAAATCATTTTTAGAATTTAATAAATTAATTTAATTCGAAATTTAATTAATGCATCAGCATGACGTCAGCAGTCAACATTGACCGTTGAACTGGTCAACCTAACAGGTGGGTCCCACCTGTCAGGGGCTGTTAGCTAATTAACAGTAGTTAATTAGGTTAATTAGTTATTAGGTTAATTAATCTTAATTAATTATCTTTATTATTTATTTATTTTTATTAATTTAATTTTTTAAAATCATTTTTTATTAAAACGTTCTCTGGGCCGTGGGGGCCATTTGGTCAGTGGCCCAGGGGGCCCTATCGGGCGCTGGGCACTAACGGGGCGGGTCGGGCGTTGCGGCGCCCGACTGGGCGTTCGCCCAGATCGCCGGGGCGAGGAGGGCCGGGGCACCGGAGAACATGCGCAGGGCGACGGCCGGCGGGGTGCCGGAGTTGGGGGCACGCTCCGGTGGCGCGGCGCACCGGCCGGTCAACCGGGCGATGGCCCGTAGCGGACAGGGCGCATGAGGTCGTGGGCAGAGCGCGAGGGAGCGTGACGTGGGGGCGCGCTGCCCAGGGGCGGTGCGGGGAAGGAGGCCGCGGCCCCCCGGGGTGGCAGCGGGCGTTGGGCGCGCGAGCGTGCGCGCCATCGACGGGGCAGGCACGGCCAGGAGCTGGGGCGCGGCGCGCGGGTGCCCGTTTGCGTGCGGACGGGGGAGCCGCGGGGGGGGGGGGGGGGGGGGGAGGGCGCGGCCACGGCGCGAGCAAGGGCACGGGACGGCGCAGGCGCGCGTGCTGGCGTGGAGCTGCGGGACGAGGGAGCAACGGGGGAGAGGGCGCGGGCCACGGCGGAGCATGCGCGCAGTGCGTGCGTACGGGACAGGGGAGAGGAGGAGAGACTAGGCGGCGGCTCACGGTGGCCGTAGGGTCAGGGGCAACGGGGGTCGGGCGTGGTGGTCGAGGACGACGGGCGACGAGGAGGAAGCAGGCCGGCGGGGGAGGAGGAGGCAGGCCGGCGAGGGCGAGGCGGCGTCGGCGGTCCGAGCGGCGGCGTCGTCAGTCTCCTCCTCTCGATCCCGATCCAATCGGGAGAGAGGGGGGAGATATTTTCGGGGGGGGGGGGGAGTGGGGTGTCATTGGGGGGTTCTGGGTGGATAAGGAGGAGGAAGTGGGTGGCCGGCTGGGCCTGATGGGTTGGCCGAGTTGGGCCACGGCCCAGGGGGTTTTCTCTTTTTTTTTCTGTTTTGTAATTTCTTTTCTTTTATTTATTTTCTTTTCAGTTTTAAATCATTTTAAATTATCTAGGCATTTTATAAAAATGTGTTTATTACACCATATTTACTTATGCAAAATATGGCATCTCCCGAACATTTTTGTTTTAAATTTTGAAGAACTTTTATTGTCAACATTAATTTAAATTTGAATTTTGAAACGGTTTGACCTAACGGTAGATTAGCAACAGTAACGGTGGTGACGTGGCATCATTAGCGTGGGATTACTATAGCTTGATTATCCGGGCGTTACATATTCATAGAGAAGCTGATCATAAATCCACAATTCATCAGATCTCAGCAAACACACCGCAAAAAAGTATTACATCGAATAGGTCTCCAAGAACATCGAGGAGAACATGGTATTGAGAATCAAAGAGAGGGAAGAAGCCATCTTGCTACTAGCTATGGACCCGTAGGTCTGTGGTAAACTACTCATGCTTCATCGGAAGGGCAATGGAGTTGATGTACAAGCCCTCCGTGATCGAATCCCCCTTCGGCAGGACACCGGAAAAGGCCCCTAGATGGAATCTCACGGGTACAGAAGGTTGCGGTGGTGGAAAAGTGTTTTCGTGGCTCTTGATGTCTACTATGCAACTTTATTCTTGTAGACACGTGTTGGGCCTCCAAGCGTAGAGTTTTGTAGGACAGTAGCAATTTTCCCTCAAGTGGATGACCTAAGGTTTATCAATCCGTGAGAGGTGTAGGATGAAGATGGTCTCTCTCAAACGAGCCTGCAACCAAATAGAAGAAATCTCTTGTGTCCCCAACACACCTAATACAATGGCAAATTGTATAGGTGCACTAGTTTGGCAAAGAGATGGTGATATAAGTGTAATATGGATGTAGAAATATATTTTTATAATCTGAATAAATAAAAACAGCAAGGTAACAAATAGTAAATAGGCAAATAAACGGTATTGTAATGCTTGAAAATGAGGCCTAGTGTCCGTACTTTCACTAGTGCAACCTCTCAACAATGCTAATATATTTGGATCATATAACCATCCCTCAAAGTGCGATGAAGAATCACTCCAAAGTTCCTATCTAGCGGAGAACATAAGAATAAATTGTTTGTAGGGTATGAAACCACCTCAAAGCTATTCTTTCCGTTTGATCTATTCAAGAGTTCGTACTAAAATAACACAAAGATATTCTTTCCGTTTGATCTATCCTAGAGTTCATACTAAAATAACACCAAAGCAAATTCATATTCATAATACTCAATCCAACACAAAGAACTTCAAAGAGTGCCCCAAGATTTCTACCGGAGAAACAAAGACAAGAACGTGCATCAACCCCTATGCATAGATTACCCCAATGTCACCTCGGGAATCCGCGAGTTGAGTGCCAAAACATATATCAAGTAAATCAATACGATACCCCTTTGTCACCACGAGTATTCAATTGCAAGACATATATCAAGTGTTCTCAAATCCATAAAAGTATTCAATCCGATAACAACGAAATCTCAAAGGGAAAAACTCAATTCATCACAACAAGATAGAGAGGGGAAAACACCATATGATTCGACTATATTAACAAAGCCTGCGATACATCAAGATCGTGACATCTCAAGAACACGAGAGAGAGAGAGATTAGACACATAGCTGCTAGTACAAACCCTCAGCCCCGAGGGTGGACTACTCCCTCCTCATCGTGGTCGCCGCTGGGATGATGAAGATGGCCACCAGAGATGATCCCCCCTCCGGCAAGGTGCCGGAACGGGGTCTAGATTGGTTTTCGGTGGCTACAGAGTCTTGCGGCGGCGGAACTTTTGATCTAGGTTAGCCCCGAGGGTTTCTGGAATTTTTGGGAATTTATAGGGTAAAGAGAGGGTGCGGGAGGCCACCAAGGTGGGCACAACCCACCTAGGCGCGCCCTGGTGGGTTGTGCCCCCCTCGGGGCACCCCCAGGTGCTGCTCTGGCCCATCCTGAGTGTTCTAGTCCATAAAAAATCTCCAAAAAGTTTCATGGTGTTTGGACTCCGTTTGATATTGATTTCCTGCGATGTAAAAAACAAGCAAAAAACATCAACTAGCACTGGGCACTGGGTCAATAGGTTAGTCCCAAAAAATGATATAAAGTTGCTATAAAATGATTGTAAAACATCCAAGAATGATAAAATAACAGCATGAATACTTCATAAATTATAAATACGTTGGAGACGTATCAGCATCCCCAAGTTTAATTTCTACTCATCCTCGAGTAGGTAGATGAAAAAAGAAATAATTTATGAAGTGTGAATGCTAGCAAAGTGCATAAGTTTGATCAATGATAATTTCAATCACTTTTCCTAGCATCATAACAACAATTCTTTCTTATAAAATTTCTCATGTTATAGTAGCAACCAATTCACATGTTAAGGTTCAAACAATGAATTCTCTTGAAAATCAACAACCGATGTTCTTAGTCACCAAGCAATTGCAATTCAACTTGTTCAACGGAGTTTAAGAAAGAGCTCCACATATGCAACCATCTTATAGTCTTCTATGATTGCTAACTGTAACATCCCAAAATTCTAAATTTTGGAATGTTATATTAATTAGATAATAATGATTGCTTGGGTGATTTGTTGTGTGAAATTTGAAATCTTTTGAAAGTTGAATGAGAGGGAATGAAATGACTTTCCCAAAACTTTCAACTTGCATTTATGATATCCATGAATTCAAATTCATTTCATCACAAAACCCTAGAGTGAAGATGATATGACTTCTTCCATTTAATTAAATGAAAAAGGGTTTTGAAAAGATTTAAATTCCATTTGGAAATATTTCAAACTCAGAAACTTTATGCAACTCAATGAGTTTCATGAGAGAAGATAAAATGACTTCTTCAAATGCTAAGAAAAGAGAGTTGGAAGTTTCAAAGAATCAAATTGAAAGTCTTTCTGTAGTTATTTTGAAACCCAATTTTCAAGTTGGAGTTATTTGGTTTTTATTCAAATTATTTTTCTCCAAAAATAAAATATATGGAAAATAGGGAAAATTATTCCCTACAATAGAAAATTGCAGAGAAATGAGTTTGAAATCATTTTGGTATTTTAAAATATTTTTATTTGGTTTTTAAATGAGCCAACAAAACCGTTTGCTTTATTTAACGTTTTGTGGAATTTATTTGCCGTTGAAAATATGTTCGCGTTTTAGAAAATCTTTTTCTAAATTTTTTGATATATAATATGCCTATATTATATTTTTATTTCATTTGGTTTTATTTTCTTTTGTTATGTCCGTGTTTTAAAAAAAAGGGGAAACCGCCGAACTGGGCCGGCCCAGCCAATCGGGCCAGGCCAGCCGCAGCCCAGCATCGCCCGCGCCCGAATCGCCTCTGCCTCGCTCGCCCGCTCGCAGCCCCAATCGGACGCCGCCTCGCTCTGCCACTGACAGGTGGGGCCCACATGTCGGGATCTTCTTCCCCACGCCATCGGGAGTCTGTCTTCCTCACGCCATCACCGGCCGCCGCCGTGTCCAAGTGGGACACCGTCCTCTTGCCCTTGCCCCTCGCCCACGAATCGCCCTCGCCTCCCTCTTTAAATACCGAGGCACCGACCTCTCTTCTCTCCTCCGCCAAGTCGAAGCCGACGCCGCCGCATCTTGCAGTCGCCGCCGCCGCTGCTGACGAACTCCACAGCTTCCGCCCGCTTTGCCCCGACCGACGCTGACGCCACCATCAAACGCGTCGCTCCGTGCTGCACCTCCCTGTGCCTCTGCCCGAAGCCGCCGACCATCGGAGACGCCGCCCTGTTTGAAGCCGAAGCCGCCGCCGCCATCTTCTTCGTCGCCGACGACCGCCACCGTCACGGTACGTCCCGGAGCCCCCTCGTCCGTTCGATCAGTAGGTCGTCAGCGCGATCTAATCTAGGTCGTCTAGTTTTGAATTCAAACTTGTTTTGGCTATAACTTGAGTTTTAAAACTCCGATATAATTGATTCTTTTTGCAAATCGAAGATCTTGACATGTACTTTATCTTAGGATCAAAATCACATAATTTTGTTACTGTTAAAAATATGTTTCTGTCCAGAAGTTGTATTTGATGGTTTTTGAAGTTTTTTGAAGTTTTTTTTCGTTCTTTTGGATCTTTGAGTGATTGCTTATGTGTGCAAATAATTGCTTGCTTACGATAGATTGATCGGAGTGTGACGAGTAGAACTACCAGAATTATGAGTGCGAAGAATCATCATCAACAGTACAAGGCAAGTTCACACTTTGATCATACTTTCCTATACCCAGTTTTTATTATGCATTAGTTCACCCTTAAAAATCTGCATGAGTAGGATTGGGAGTTGTGGCTTTGCTATGTAGTTCATGAGGTAGGAACCTATGATCCTTGAAACACCCCGGGATTATTTGTTATGTCATATATTGCTTAGCCATGCTCGTAGACGGGGATTGGTATGTGAGATTCATGCAAGTTATGAGAGAAATAATAATTAAGGGTAACTTAAGGTGGCAACATGCACCCTGGAGAAACCAGTGGCTTGCCCAGGCACTTGGAGAAACTAGTGCTTGCCCAAGGGAATCCTGGAGTACCCGTGTGATTACCGTATGGAATGCCACCCAGGCTCGAAGGGATCATACAATATTTCATACCTGGAAACTTCCATGTGTAGCCACAAGCCATTATGGGATCTGGCATAGTTGAGTAAGTTGTGGGAAACCTTTCCATGATAGGCTAGCAGATGTAGGGGAATTGTAGGTGTACCGGCCTATCTATCGGTTAAGGGGACCTCTTCGGAAAGACTATGTCTCGATCATCCGGTTCTCAAACGTCACGCAATGCAAGGAATTCAACGGAGGAGATCAAGTCTTGTGGGGAAAAGTGCGCAAACCTCTGCAGAGTGTACAAACTAATCATGATTAGCAGTGTCCCCGGTTATGGACAACTTTGAGTATCTGGAAGTGAATTATTGGTTGATCTCATTACTCTATTTAATTAATGTATTGGGTTATTAATAATTTAGGAATTTTGGGATTGAGTTGGAGGAACCTTCTCAATATTGGCATAAACTTGGTAGTAAAATAAAATTTATTCCTTTGTTGTAGGGAAAAAATAGCTTTATGCAAAATTAAACTTAGAGCCTCCACCAGCCAAATATGCATATAGAGATAAATATTTTCATTATTATTCTATGGTGTGAAATTGCCAGTACATTCAATGTACTGACCTACATGGCTGCAACGTCTCATGTTGCAGGAATCTTACGACGAGTAAGTGATACGTTAGGGTTACTTTGTCTACACTCAATTTTGCCGTTGGTGTTGTTGGGACTCCATAATTTTGATGTTACTTCCGCTATATGGACTAAGGTAATAGTATTTATGTTACTTTTTACATGTGATTGAACTCTGTTTTAAATCCTCGAGTACTGTGTGTGTCACCATACCGATCCAGGGACGACACTTAAGCACAGAGACTTCGATCCATTGGGATCGAGTCGCTACACTAACACTCACCTCATACATACGAGCAAAACGTTTCAACTAGACACATAGAAAGATAGGGGTTTATGTAATGCTCGGATAATTAAGCTACAGTAATCCCAAGTTAATGGTGCCATGTTATCACATTACTATTGCTAATCCTGATTTGATCCAAGTCACAATTCAAATTCAAAACCAAGTTTAAAGTCAAAATTTAAATTTTGTGAAATATGGAAACTAAAATGTTCAAGTTGTTGCAAATAATCTTTGAATAATATTGGTGGCGAGCCAACATTTTTATAAAATGTTTAACGGCTATAAAATAAAGAAAACAAATAACATAAACAAATGAAAAAGGAAAAAGGCAAAATAGAAAATAAAACACCCCATGTTCCCTGGGCTTTAGCCCACTCCTCCCCGGTCACCCCCTCCTCTCTCTGTTCATCCGACTGGGCTTGTCCCGCTCGTCCCCGCCGCACCCGGCTCGGCGCTCCAAGCTGCCACGTCGCCGGCGATGGGATAAGGACCCCCCCTGACGCCTCGGTTCCTTCCTCCTCTGCCACTCCACCCACCCCCACTTGCCCCTCTTCTCCCCTCCTACACCTTCCCCTCTCCATCAATCTAGAGAGGAGGCCGCCGCGGTCGCCGCCGCGCCCGCTTTGATTCCCAGCAGCCACCCCTCGCCTCTGCACCGTGCCCACCAGCTCCATCCTGCTCCCCTATGTCGCCTGCGCCATCGGGCTCGAGCCGGGCGCCTCTCCTTCGAGCGGGGTGAGGTCGTCTTCAACCTCGAGTCACCGCAGCTTCCGTCATCGTTCCGGCCACCTTGAGCCTCCCCCGAGCCCGCTTTAGCACATCTGCAGGAGCTCGGTGAGGCACACATCGAACCCTCCTCCCGTTCTTCTTCTATTCTATTGTAGATGCCCGCTAGCGCCGTGCCCGCGCTCGCGGTGAGCTTGTGCTCACTGCGCCCTACCTGGTTGTGCCCGAACGAGCATTGCGCCCAGCTCGCACGCCGATCGCTCCGTGCGCGCACGCGCCAGCATGCCTCCTGCAGGAACTGCTGTTGCGAGCTGCGCTGCTGGCTGCTACTTCTGCTGCTGTGCTCTACTGCTACACTGGTGCTGTTGCCCCCCGTGTGTCAGCCCGCGCCCGCTCGCTGCTGTTCTGCTGCATCCGCCGGCCGCGCCCCGCCTTTGTCCCGTGACCGCGCGCCCGCCGGAGCTCTGCCGCTCGGGCCACCCCTTGCACCTGCCTCCTCCTAGCACCGCGCCGCGCTGCCGCCGTCGCTATTGCTTCGCCACGCCGGCCGCCGCCCTCCTCATGCCGCCTACCGCTGTCGCCTCCTGCTGCTGCTCCCGCCTGCTGGCCACCACTTCGCTCGCCGCCGCTGCCGCCCGCCGGCGGCCAGCCACGTCCACGCCCGGCTCCACGGCCCCAGTCGCGCCCACTGGCCTCGCCTCTGGCGGCCTTGGGTGTGGTCGCCAGCGCCCACGCTTGCCCGTTAACTTGCCCCGCCCCGTTAAGGCCCCTGTGCCACTAACGAACGGGGCCCACGCCCAAAAGATTAAAAAAACTTATTAAAAGTTTAATTAATTAATTACTTAAACTTAATTAAAGTAATTAACTAGGTTAATTAGCCTAATTAACTAAACTTAGTTTAGTTAATCAAATCTGCTAATTAGTTGGGTCTATGACAGAATGACCCCACACGTCAGTTTGAGCTAGTCAAATCCTTGTTGACTGCTGATGTCATGCTGATGTCACGCTGTTGTAATAATAATATTAGAAAATCTTTTAAAACTTTGATAAATCATATAAAATAATCTGTAGCTCGGATGAAAACGTTTTCTACATGGATGTTGCTCAGAACGACGACGAATCTGAATACGCTCTCCGTTCATTTGTCACATGCCCCTAGCATAGCGAACATGCAACCTTTCCCCTCCGTTTCATCTGTCCGAAAATGCCTAACACCGGGTAAATGTTCCCGGATGTTTTCCCCCTTCGTCGGTATCATGTAGCACCGTGTTAGAACACCCCTACCGCCGCTTATTGTCTTGTCATGCTTAGTGTTGCACCTGTGTGCTTTGTATTTACAATTTCTTCCCCCTCTTCTCCGGTAGACCCTGAGACCGATGCTGCCGCTGTGATCGGCTACGTCACCGATGACCCTGATGTCTACTATGCAACCTTCTTCTTGCAGACGTTGTTGGGCCTCCAAGTGCAGAGGTTTGTAGGACAGTAGCAAATTTCCCTCAAGTGGATGACCTAAGGTTTATCAATCCGTGGGAGGCGTAGGTTGAAGATGGTCTCTCTCAAACAACCCAGCAACCAAATAACAAAGAGTCTCTTGTGTCCCCAACACACCCAATACAATGGTAAGTTGTATAGGTGCACTAGTTCGGCGAAGAGATGGTGATACAAGTGCAATATGGATGGTAGATATAGGTTTTTGTAATCTGAAAATATAAAAACAGCAAGGTAGCACGCGATAAAAGGGAGCGTAAACGGTATTGCAATGCTCGGAAACAAGGCCTAGGGTTCATACTTTCACTAGTGCAAGTTCTCTCAACAATAATAACATAATTGGATCATATAAATATCCCTCAACATGCAACAAAGAGTCACTCCAACGTCACTAATCACGGAGAACAAACGAAGAGATTATTGTAGGGTACGAAACCACCTCAAAGTTATTCTTTCTGATCGATCTATTCAAGAGTCCGTAGTAAAATAACACGAAGCTATTCTTTACGTTTGATCTATTATAGAGTTCGTACTAGAATAACACCTTAAGATACAAATCAACCAAAACCCTAATGTCACCTAGATACTCCAATGTCACCTCAAGTATCCGTGGGTATGATTATACGATATGCATCACACAATCTCAGATTCATCTATTCAACCAACACAAAGTACTTCAAAGAGTGCCCCAAAGTTTCTATCGGAGAGTCAAGACGAAAACGTGTGCCAACCCCTATGCATAAGTTCACGAGGTCACGGAACCCGCAACTTGATCACCAAAACATACATCAAGTAGGTCACGTGAATATCCCATTGTCACCACAGATAAGCACATGCAAGATATACATCAAGTGTTCTCAAATCCTTAAAGACTCAATCCGATAAGATAACTTCAAAGGGAAAACTCAATCCATTACAAGAGAGTAGAGGGCGAGAAACATCATAAGATCCAACTATAATAGCAAAGCTCGCGATACATCAAGGTCGTGCCAAATCAAGAACACGAGAGAGAGAGAGAGAGATCAAACACATAGCAGTGGTACATACCCTCAGCCCCAAGGGTGAACTACTCCCTCCTTGTCATGGAGAGCGTCGGGATGATGAAGATGGCCACCGGTGAGGGATCCCCCCCTCCGGCAGGGTGCCGGAACAGGGTCCTGTTTGGTTTTTGGTGGCTACAGAGGCTTGCGGCGGCGGAACTCCCGATCTATTCTGCTCCCCGAAGGTTTTAGGGTATATGGGAATATATAGGCGAAAGAAGTCGATAAGGGGAACCACGAGGGGCCCACAAGGGTGGAGGGCGCGCCCAGGGGGGTGGGGCGCCCCCTGCCTCGTGCTCTCCTCGTTGATCCCCTGACGTGCACTCCAAGTCTCCCGTATTGCTTTCTTTCCAAAAATAACTTTTCCGAAGGTTTCATTCCGTTTGGACTCCGTTTGATATTCCTTTTCTGCGAAACACTGAAACAAGGGAGAAAACAGAAACTGGCACTGGGCTCTGGGTCAATAGGTTAGTCCCAAAAGTAATATAAAAGTGCATAGTAAAGCCCATAAAACATCCAAGATGGATAATATAATAGCATGAATACTTCATAAATTATAGATACGTTGGAGACGTATCAACATCCCCAAGATTAATTCCTGCTCGTCCTCGAGTAGGTAAATGATAAAAGAAATAATTTATGAAGTGTGAATGCTAGCAGGTGCATACGTTTGATCAATGATAATTTCAATCACCTTTTCTAGCATCATTATATCTCATAACAGTAGCTCAACTAATAGAACTTTTCATGATCAAGTAACAAACTATTCACATGTTAAAGTATAGATCATAAACTTTCTTGAAAACTAACAAACCGTGTTATTAGTCATCAAACAATTACAATTCATTTTATTTTCAGGAAGAGTCTATGTCAGAGCTTTGATTCAGCAAACTTCACATACTGAACTATCATTTAGTCTTCCATGATTGCTACCACTCAAAGCATATTTTTAGAACAAATACTATTCATCGAACACAGAGAAAGATAGGGGCTTAATGTTTCACCTCCCAACCTTTTACCTCAAGGGTAATGTCAACAATAATAATTCATGCTCAAATATATTTGAATGGCCATATATGCTTAGATCTTTCCATCACATGATGCTTGCCAACTAAAGAGTAGGTTGGAATGAGAAGGAATACTACTGACTCTTGCATAAAAGTAAAATATAGGCCCTTCGCAGAGGGAAGCAGGGATTCGCAGAGGTGCCAGAGCTCGAAGCAAAAACAGAGATGAAAATAATTTTGAGAGGTATGCTTTCATTATCAACATAACGACCAAGAGTTCCCAATATCTTCCATACTAGATACATTATAGGCGGTTCCCACGCAGAAAGGTAAAGATTTTACTCCCCCTCCACCAACAATCACACTCCACGGCTTGTCCGAAACAACGGGTGCCGTCCAACTTTCAACAATCCTGGGGGAGTTTGTTTAAATTATTTGCGAATTTGTTTTTGATCTTTTGATCATAGGACTAGGCATCCTATTTACCAGCCATTTTCTCGTGAATGATGATCAGAGTCCACTCATCGTGAGAATAACCCACCTAGCATGGAAGATACTGACAGCCCCTAGTCGCTACATGAGCGATTCGGGCATACAAAACAAATTATTATTTGAAGGTTTAGAGTTTTGCACATGCAAATTTACTTGGAACGGCAGGTAAATACCGCATATAGGTAGATATGCTGGACACTCATGGAATAAACTTGGTTCAAGGAATTTGGATGCACAAGCAGTATTCCCGCTTAGTATGGATATTTTGGCTAGCAAAGGATTCTAAATAGCAAGCACCACATGTTAGAGGACCCATAACAATATAACTCCTATACAAATATACCCAAGCATAACTCATTATGTTGTCTTCCTTGTCCAACTTCAACTAATTTGCTCAAGTTTGAAAATAATTAATGGGGCTCACAATCATAGAAGATGTCCAAGATACTATACTTATATGTAAAATCTCTCTTCCTTCAATATTGTTTCATGAATTGTTCAAGTGACCAATACAATGTTTGCTAACCTTCAAAAAAATTACCACCTCTACTTCTTATATGTGAAGGCATTACTCCCCATGGGAAAGGCATATGAAACATATATAATTTAAGATTTATGACATTCAAATCATTCAATTATTTACTCATAGGATATAAGTGAATCACATGAGTAAATGACAAACTACTCCAAAAGATATAAGTGAAGATCAATGATTAGTTAAATAATTATGTAGCTATGTGAAGACTCTCTCTCTCATTTAAGAATTTAAGATCTTGGTATTTTATTCAAATAGCAAGCAAAATAAAAGAAAAGAAAATGACGCTCCAAGCAAAACACATATCATGTGGTGAATAAAAATATAGCTCCAAGTAAAGTTACCTATGGAAGTAGACGAAAGAGGGGATGCCATCCGGGGCATCCCCAAGCTTAGGCTCTTGGTTGTCCTTGGATATTACCTTGGGGTGCCTTGGGCATCCCCAAGCTTAAGGCTCTTGCCACTCCTTATTCCATAGGCCATCGAATCTTTACCCAAAACTTGAAAACTTCACAACACAAAACTCAACAGAAAACTCGTAAGCTCCGTTAGTATAAGAAAATAAATCACCACTTAGGTACTCTTGTGAACTCATTCTAAATTCATGTTGGTGTAATATATACTGTATTCCAACTTCTCTATGGTTCATACCCTCCGATATTACTCATAGATTCATCAAAATAAGCAAACAACGCATAGAAAACAGAATCTGTCAAAAACAGAACAGTCTAGTAATCTGTATCAAACGTATACTTCTGGAACTCCAAAAATTCTAAAATAAATTGGTGGACCTGAGGAATTTGTCTAGTAATCATGTGCAAAAAGAATCAACTAAATAGCACTCTCCAGTAAAAAAATTAGCTAATCTCGTGAGCGCTAAAGTTTCTGTTTTTTTACAGCATGATCATAAAGACTTCACCCAAGTCTTCCCAAAGGTCCTACTTGGCACAAACACTAATTAAAACATAAAACCACATCTAAACAGAGGCTAGATGAAATATTTATTACTAAACAGAACCAAAAATCAAGAAACTAAAATAAAATTGGGTTGCCTCCCAACAAGCGCTAACGTTTAACGCCCCTAGCTAGGCATGATGATTTCAATGATGCTCACATAAGAGATAAGAATTGAAACATAAAGAGAGCATCATGAAGAATATGACTAGCACATTTAAGTCTAACCCACTTCCTATGCATAGGGATTTTGTGAGCAAATAACTTATGGGAACAATAATCAACTGGCATAGGAAGGCAAAACAAGCATAGCTTCAAGATTTTCAACACATAGAGAGGAAACTTGATATTATTGCAATTCCTATAAGCATATATTCCTCCCTCATAATAATTTTCAGCAGCATCATGAATGAATTCAACAATATAAACAGCACCTAAAGCATTCTTTTCATGATCTACTTGCATAAAAAATTTACTACTCTCCACATAAGGAAAATTCTTCTCATTCGGAATAGTGGGAGTATCATAAGAGACTTGAATACTATAAATTGTTTCCACATTAAAAGAGTAATGTTCAGAAAAAGGGTACTCATAATCAGGACAAGTTTTATAAATATAATCATCACTACTCTTTATAGCATAAGTTTTATCACAATAATCATCATAAGTAGCAACTTTGTTCTCATCATAATCGATTGAAACCTCTTCCAAGATAGTGGACTCATCACTAAATAAAGTCATGACCTCTCCAAATCCACTTTCATAAATATTATAAGATTCAACATCCTCCAAAATAGTGGGATCATTACTTCCTAAAGTTGACACTCTTCCAAACCCACTTTCATCAATATAATCATCATAGGTAGAAGGCATGCTATCATCATAACAACTTTGCATATCAAAACTTGGGTGGCTAAAAATATCATCATTATTAAACATAGCATCCCCAAGCTTGGGACAAACATTAATTTCAGCAAATATATTCTCAAATATGTCATCCTCATCAAACATAGCTTCCCCAAGCTTGGGCCTTTTCATATCATAAGCATAATCACTCTCATCATTAATAGTATGGATAGCACCAATAGTATAGCAATTATCATATTCTTCCAAGCAAGTGCCAAAAAGATTTTCAAGATCATAAGAAGTATCATTATCTTCCCAATCATAATCATCACAACAAGCAATAGGCATAACGAGATCATCATCAAGTGCATCATCTTCCATAATTATTTTTGATTCATTTTCATGGGGCACAACAATAATAGGAGCAACATTATTTGGGAGAGATATCTTTTTACCTTTCTTCCTTTTTCTTTTCTTCTTCTTCACATCATGTGTGGGTTCAATCCTCTTTTTGGAGCTCCTTATTAATGAGATTTGTTGAATAGAAGGCTCCTCCTCGTTACCTGATTCATCATAAGACATAATAGGAGAATATTGGGAAGTCTCTTCCCTTTCGTTAGTATTATCTTCATCTTCTATTTGTTTTCTTTTCTTTATGTAATTGGAAATATAAGGATTTTCAATGCAATTCACCGCACAATACATATAAATTTCCTCTAGATCAAAATTACGAAGTTTATCACGGGCAAATACTAGAAGATAGTTAGTTATACGTTTCATTTATTCATAACCCATCATCAAACTAAGTTCATTATGATGGAGTCATCACAATTTTTGGACACGATTAGATCATGCAACAATTTGCATCAGATAGTTAAATGACCACTTTCATTGCAAAGTTCACAAGTACGGCCAAGAAAATTTAAATTTTCAGCACAAACATCTAGCCTTTCTTGCAAACATTTAGTTTCTAAGTACTTATGCCTCTTGCAATATCTATCTTCCCTATTTGGTGTGTACTTGCAAACCCAATGCACTCCACAAAAATGGACATGTTTATAGGAGACATTTTCATCATGACTAGTGCAATCATCATTAGTACTATGGATATTCAAGGAGTTCATACTAACAACATTGCAATCATGCTCATCATTCAAAGATTTAGTGCCAAACATTCTAATGCATTCTTCCTCTAACATTTTGGCACAATTTTCCTTTCCATCATACTCACGAAAGATATTAAAAAGATGAAGCGTATGAGGCAAACTCAATTCCATTTTTTTGGTAGTTTTCTTTTATAAACTAAACTAGTGCTAAAACAAGAAACTAAAAGATTCGATTGCAAGATCTAAAGATATACCTTCAAGCACTCACCTCCCCGGCAACGGCGCCAGAAAAGAGCTTGATGTCTACTACGCAACCTTCTTCTTGCAGACGTTGTTGGGCCTCCAAGTGCAGAGGTTTGTAGGACAGTAGCAAATTTCCCTCAAGTGGATGACCTAAGGTTTATCAATCCGTGGGAGGCGTAGGTTGAAGATGGTCTCTCTCAAACAACCCCGCAAGCAAATAACAAAGAGTTTCCTGTGTCCCCAACACACCCAATACAATGGTAAGTTGTATAGGTGCACTAGTTCGGCGAAGAGATGGTGATACAAGTGCAATATGGATGGTAGATATAGGTTTTTGTAATCTGAAAATATAAAAATAGAAAAGTAGCAAGCGATAAAAGTGAGCGTAAATGGTATTGCAATGCTCGGAAACAAGGCCTAGGGTTCATACTTTCACTAGTGCAAGTTCTCTCAACAATAATAACATAATTGGATCATATAACTATCCCTCAACATGCAACAAAGAGTCACTCCAAAGTCACTAAGAGCGGAGAACAAACGAAGAGATTATTGTAGGGTACGAAACCACCTCAAAGTTATCCTTTCTGATCGATCTATTCAAGAGTCTGTAGTAAAATAACACGAAGCTATTCTTTCCGTTTGATCTATTATAGAGTTCGTACTAGAATAACACCTTAAGCTACAAATCAACCAAAACCCTAATGTCACCTAGATACTCTAATGTCACCTCAAGTATCCGTGGGTATGATTATACGATATGCATCAATCAGTCTCCGATTCATCTATTCAACCAACACAAAGTACTTCAAAGAGTTCCCCAAAGTTTCTACCGGAGATTCAAGACGAAAACGTGTGCCAACCCCTATGCATAAGTTCACGAGGTCACGGAACCCGCAAGTTCATCACCAAAACATACATCAAGTAGATCACGTGAATATCCCATTGTCACCACAGATAAGCACATGCAAGACATACATCAAGTGTTCTCAAATCCTTAAAGACTCAATCCGATAAGATAACTTCAAAGGGAAAACTCAATCCATTACAAGAGAGTAGAGGGGGATAAACATCATAAGATCCAACTATAATAGCAAAGCTCGCGATACATCAAGGTCGTGCATATCAAGAACACGAGAGAGAGAGAGAGATCAAACACATAGCTACTGGTACATACCCTCCACCCCAAGGGTGAACTACTCCCTCCTCGTCATGGAGAGCGCCGGGATGATGAAGATGGCCACCGGTGAGGGATCCCCCCTCCGGCAGGGTGCCGGAACAGGGTCCCGATTGGTTTTTGGTGGCTACAGAGGCTTGCGGCGGCGGAACTCCCGATCTATTCTGTTCCCCGAAGGTTTTAGGGTATATGGGAATATATAGGCGAAAGAAGTCGGTAAGGGGAGCCACGAGGGTGGAGGGCGTGCCCAGGGGGTGGGCGCGCCCCCTGCCTCGTGCTCTCCTTGTTGATCCCCTGACGTGCACTCCAAGTCTCCTGTATTGCTTTCTTTCCAAAAATAACTTTTCCGAAGGTTTCATTCCGTTTGGACTCCGTTTGATATTCCTTTTCTATGAAACACTAAAACAAGGGAGAAAACAGAAACTGGCACTGGGCTCTGGGTCAATAGGTTAGTCCCAAAAGTAATATAAAAGTGCATAGTAAAGCCCATAAAACATCCAAGATGGATAATATAATAGCATGAATACTTCATAAATTACAGATATGTTGGAGACGTATCAGACCCCTCCTTCTCGCCTGAGCAACCAGGCAAGCCCCCCCTTTGATCATCCCGATATCTCCCATTCCATTCTCTCATGCTTGCATAAGATTTTGCTACTGTAATTGATTGCTTCTATTCCGATGCATAGCCTGCTTTTGTACCTGCTGTTGTACCTTACCTGCTTATCCTAAACTGCTTAGTATAGATTGGTTCATGAATAGTGATCCATCTGTGACCCCACCTTGTCCTTGTTGCCCCTGCTTCATCATCTCCAACGTATCTATAATTTTTTATTGTTCCATGCTATATTATCTTCTGTTTTGGACATTATTGGGCTTTATTATACACTTCTATATTATTTTTGGGACTAACCTATTAACCGGAGGCCCAGCCCAGAATTGCTGTTTTTTGCCTATTTCAGAGTTTCGCAGAAAAAGAATATCAAACGGAGTCCAAACCGAATGAAACCTTCGGGAATGTGATTTTTGGAACGAACGTGATCCAGAGGACTTGGACCCTACGTCAAGACATCAAACAGGAGGCCACGAGGTAGGGGGGCGTGCCTACCCCCCAGGCGCGCCCTCCACCCTCGCGGGCCCCCTGTTGCTCCACTGACGTACTTCTTCCTCCTATATATACCTACGTACCCCCAAACTACTAGATACGGAGCCAAAAACCTAATTCCACCGCCGCAACCTTCTGTACCCGTGAGATCCCATCTTGGGGCCTGTTCCGGAGCTCCGCCGGAGGGGGCATCGATCACGGAGGGCTTCTACATCAACACCATAGCCTCTCCGATGAAGTGTGAGTAGTTTACCTCAAACCTTCGGGTCCATAGTTATTAGCTAGATGGCTTCCTCCCTCTTTTTGGATCTCAATACAATGTTCTCCCCCTCTCTTGTGGAGATCTATTCGATGTAATCTTCTTTTGCGGTGTGTTTGTTGAGACCGATGAATTGTGGGTTTATGATCAAGTTTATCTATGAACAATATTTGAATCTTCTCTGTATTCTTTTATGTATGATTGGTTATCTTTGCAAGTCTCTTCGAATTATCAGTTTGGTTTGGCCTACTAGATTGATCTTTCATGCAATGGGAGAAGTGCTTAGCTTTGGGTTCAATCTTGCGGTGTCCTTTCCCAGTGACAGTAGGGGCAGCAAGGCACGTATTGTATTGTTGCCATCGAGGATAACAAGATGGGGTTTATATCATATTGCATGAGTTTATCCCTCTACATCATGTCATCTTGCTTAAAGCGTTACTCTGTTCTTATGAACTTAATACTCTAGATGCATGCTGGATAGCGGTCGATGTGTGGAGTAATAGTAGTAGATGCAGGCATGAGTCGGTCTACTTGTCTCGGACGTGATGCCTATATACATGATCATACCTAGATATTCTCATAACTATGCTCAATTCTGTCAATTGCTCAACAGTAATTTGTTCACCCACCGTAAAATACTTATGCTCTTGAGAGAAGCCACTAGTGAAACCTATGGCCCTCGGGTCTATTTTCCATCATATTAATCTACCGTCAACAAGTTATTTCTAGCATCATTTTTATTTTACTTTCTTTACTTTGCATCTTTATCATAAGAATACCAAAAATATTATCTTATCATATCTATCAGATCTCACTCTCGTAAGTGACCTTGTAGGGATTGACAACCCCTTATCGCGTTGGTTGCGATGATTTATTTGTTTGTGTAGGTGCGAGGGACTCGTGTGTGGCCTCCCACTGGATTGATACCTTGGTTCTCAAAAACTGAGGGAAATACTTATGCTACTTTGCTGCATCACCCTTTCCTCTTCAAGGGAAAACCAACACAGTGCTCAAGAGGTAGCAAGAAGGATTTCTGGCGCTGTTGCCGGGGAGGTCTACGCAAAAGTCGACATACCAAGTACCCATCACAAACCCTTATCTCCTGCATTACATTATTTGCCATTCGCCTCTCGTTTTCCTCTCCCCCACTTCACCCTTGCCGTTTTATTCGCCCTCTCTTTTCCGTTTGCCTCTTTTCCGCTCGCTTGGTCGTTATGGCTAGTCCTCTTTCTTCTCCGTTAGCTCCCGAGAATGAACTTCTTAATTTTAAGCAAAGGGAGGGAGAAAATCTAAAAGACGCTTGGTATAGAATTTGCAATGCTCAAAATAGATCTACCAGGAAGCAATCCACTTCCGTTCTTCTCCGCAATTTTTCTGTAGGCGTTACTCCTTGGTACAGATATATCCTTGATACCATTACCGGAGGGAACTTCTTGGTTAGCCATACTTTTGATTCTTACAATGCTATGATAGATTTGTTTGGCTCACCACCTCTTTTGGTTAATGGAACTATGTTAACTTTGGAGCATGTAATGCAAAGACTTGAAATTATTGAAAATAAAGTTGCTACCGTAGAGTTAATTGAAAATTTGGATAAAAAGATTCACAACCGAATTACCCAATATGGATCTAAAGTAGGAATCACTTTGAAAAATATTAAGGAGAAGGAACCCATAGTTAATGAAAGAATAAATCAAGATTCCACTAGAATCGATAAACTTGAGGGTATCATTACCAAATTGGGAACCGCTTTTTCTTCCGTAAAGAATACTCCAAGTCCTCCAACTAAAATTGCCAAGCTTATGTATGTTCCTAAAAATAAGGGTGAATCCTCTAGTAAGGAAACTGCGGATCTGAAATCTATAAGTATTCATCCCAATCTTTTTGCTATTATTAAGGAACCATTTGCTACAAATGAACTTTTCGATCTTGTGCCTAAAAGTTTGATAATTAATAAAAAGAAATAAACTTCTAAGGATGATAGATGCCTCATTGAAGAATTGCCTACCAAAGATGGCAATACCTAGATCTATCCTTGCTATTATGCCTAGCTAGTGGCGTTAAACGATAGCGCTTGTTGGGAGGCAACCCAATTTTATTTTTAGTTTTTTGCTTTTTTGCTTCTGTTTAGGAATAAATCTTTGATCTAGCCTCTTTTTATATGTGTTTTTTTGTTTTAATTAGTGTTTGTGCCAAGTTTAACCTATAGGATCTTCTTGGATGATAGTTATTTGATCTTGCAGAAAATTCCAGAAACTTTCTGTTCACGAAAATAATTGTTAAAAATCACCAGAACGTGATAAAATATTGATTCCAATTGCTGCTGATCAATAAACAAATTATGTAGGTCGTCCTAGTTTGGATGAATTTTTGGAGTTCCAGAAGTTTGCGTTAGTTACAGATTACTACAGACTGTTCTGTTTTTGACAGATTCTGTTTTTCGTGTGTTGTTTGCTTATTTTGATGAATCTATGGCTAGTAGAATAGTTTATAAACCATAGATAAGTTGGAATACAGTAGGTTTAACACCAATATAAATAAATAATGAGTTAATTACAGTACCTTGAAGTGGTCTTTTGTTTTCTTTCGCTAACGGAGCTCACGAGATTTTCTGTTAAGTTTTGTGTTGTGAAGTTTTCAAGTTTTGGGTAAAAGATTTGATGGATTATGGAACAAGGAGTGGAAAGATCCCAAGCTTGGGGATGCCCATGGCACCCCCAAGATAATCTAAGGACACCTAAAAGCCAAAGCTTGGGGATGCCCCAGAAGGCATCCCCTCTTTCGTCTACTTCCATCGGTAACTTTACTTGGAGCTATATTTTTATTCACCACATGATATGTGTTTTGCTTGGAGCGTCTTGTATGATTTGAGTCTTTTCTTTTTAGTTTACCACAATCATCCTTGCTGTACACACCTTTTGATAGAGACACACATGATTCGGAAATTATTAGAATACTCTATGTGCTTCACTTATATCTTTTGAGTTATATAGTTTTTGCTCTAGTGCTTCACTTATATCTTTTAGAGCACGGTGGTGATTTTGTTTTATAGAAACTATTGTTCTCTCATGCTTCACTTAGATTATTTTGAGAGTCCTACAAAACAGCATGGTAGTTTGCTTTAACAATAATAGGCATACGATATTAGTAAAAGAAAAATTCTTATGAGTGTGTTGAATACTATGAGAAGTTTGATGCTTGATAATTGTTTTGAGATATGAAGATGGTGATATTAGAGTCATGCTAGTTGAGTAGTTTTAAATTTGAGAAATACTTGTGTTAAAGTTTGTGATTCCCGTAGCATGCACGTATGGTGAACCGTTATGTGATGAAGTCGGAGCATGATTTATTTATTGATTGTCTTCCTTATGAGTGGCGGTCGGGGACGAGCGATGGTCTTTTCCTACCAATCTATCCCCCTAGGAGCATGCCCGTAATACTTTGCTTTGATAACTTGTAGATTTTTGCAATAAGTATATGAGTTCTTTATGACTAATGTTGAGTCCATGGATTATACACACTCTTCTTCCTTCCACCATTGCTAGCCTCTCTAATACCGTGCACTTTTCGCCGGTATCATACACCCACCATATACCTTCCTCAAAACAGCCACCATACCTACCTATCATGGCATTTCCATAGCCATTCCGAGATATATTGCCATGCAACTTACCACCGCTCTGTTTACTATGACACGCTCCATCATTGTCATATTGCTTTGCATGATCATGTAGTTGACATTGTATTTGTGGCAAAGCCACCGTTCATAATTGTTTCATACATGTCACTGTTGATTCATTGCATATCCCGGTACACCGCCGGAGGCATTCACATAGAGTCATATTTTGTTCTAAGTATTGAGTTATAATTGTTGAGTTGTAAGAAAATAAAAGTGTGATGATCATCATTTTTAGAGCATTGTCCCAAGTGAGGAAAGGATGATGGAGACTATGATTCCCCCACAAGTCGGGATGAGACTCCGAACGAAAAAAAATTAAAAATAAAACAGGCCATAAAAAATGCCCAAATAAAAAAATGAGAGAAAAAGAGAGAAGGGACAATGTTACTATCCTTTTACCACACTTGTGCTTCAAAGTAGCACCATGATCTTCATGATAGAGAGTCTCCTATGATATCACTTTCATATACTAGTGGGAAATTTTCATTATAGAACTTGGCTTGTATATTCCAATGATGGGCTTCCTCAAAATGCCCTAGGTCTTCGTGAGCAAGCGAGTTGGATGCACACCCACTTAATTTCTTTTGTTGAGCTTTCATATACTTATAGCTCTAGTGCATCCGTTGTATGGAATCCCTACTCACTCACATTGATATCTATTGATGGGCATCTCCATAGCCCGTCGATACGCCTAGTTGATGTGAGACTATCTTCTCCTTTTTGTCTTCTCCACAACTACCATTCTATTCCACATATAGTGCTATGTCCATGGCTCACGCTCATGTATTGCGTGAAGATTGAAAAAGTTTGAGAACGTCAAAAGTATGAAACAATTGCTTGGCTTGTCATCGGGGTTGTGCACGATTTAAATATTTTGTGTGGTGAAGATAGAGCATAGCCACACTATATGATTTTGTAGGGATAACTTTCTTTGGCCATGTTATTTTGAGAAGACATAATTGCTTAGTTAGTATGCTTGAAGTATTATTATTTTTATGTCAATATTAAACTTTTGTCTTGAATCTTCCGGATCTGAATATTCATACCACAATTAAGAAGAACTACATTAAAATTATGCCAAGCAGCATTCCACATCAAAAATTCTGTTTTTATCATTTACCTACTCGAGGACGAGCAGGAATTAAGCTTGGGGATGCTTGATACGTCTCCAACGTATCTATAATTTTTGATTGTTCCATGCTATATTATCATCTGTTTTGGAAATTATTGGGCTTTATTATACACTTCTATATTATTTTTGGGACTAACCTATTAACCGGAGGCCCATCCCAGAATTGCTGTTTTTTTGCCTATTTCAGAGTTTCGCAGAAAAAGAATATCAAACGGAGTCCAAACGGAATGAAACCTTCGGGAACGTGATTTTTGGAACGAACGTGATCCAGAGGACTTGGACCCTACGTCAAGACATCAAACAGGAGGCCACGAGGTAGGGGGCGCACCTACCCCTCCCCCCAGGCGCGCCCTCCACCCTCGTGGGCCCCCTGTTGCTCCACCGACGTACTTCTTCCTCCTATATATACCTACGTACCCCCAAACTACCAGATACGGAGCCAAAAACCTAATTCCACCGCCGCAACCTTCTGTACCCGTGAGATCCCATCTTGGGGCCTGTTCCGGAGCTCCGTCGGAGGGGGCATCGATCACGGAGGGCTTCTACATCAACACCATAGCCTCTCCGATGAAGTGTGAGTAGTTTACCTCAAACCTTCAGGTCCATAGTTATTAGCTAGATGGCTTCCTCTCTCTTTTTGGATCTCAATACAATGTTCTCCCCCTCTCTTGTGGAGATCTATTCGATGTAATCTTCTTTTGTGGTGTGTTTGTTGAGACCGATGAATTGTGGGTTTATTATCAAGTTTATCTATGAACAATATTTGAATTGTCTCTGAATTTTTTTATGTATGATTGGTTATCTTTGCAAGTCTCTTCAAATTATCAGTTTGGTTTGGCCTACTAGATTGATCTTTCTTGCAATGGGAGAAGTGCTTAGCTTTGGGTTCAATCTTGCGGTGTCCTTTCCCAGTGACAGTAGGGGCAGCAAGGCACATATTGTATTGTTGCCATCGAGGATAACAAGATGGAGTTTATATCATATTGCATGAGTTTATCCCTCTACATCATGTCATCTTGCTTAAAGCGTTACTCTGTTCTTATGAACTTAATACTCTAGATGCATGCTGGATAGCGGTCGATGTGTGGAGTAATAGTAGTAGATGCAGGCAGGAGTCGGTCTACTTGTCTCGGACGTGATGCCTATATACATGATCATACCTAGATATTCTCATAACTATGCTCAATTCGATCAATTGCTCAACAGTAATTTGTTCACCCACCGTAAAATACTTATGCTCTTGAGAGAAGCCACTAGTGAAACCTATGGCCCCCGGGTCTATTTTCCATCATATTAATCTACCGTCAACAAGTTATTTCTAGCATCGTTTTTATTTTACTTTCTTTACTTTGCATCTTTATCATAAAAATACCAAAAATATTATCTTATCATATCTATCAGATCTCACTCTCGTAAGTGACCGTGTAGGGATTGACAACCCCTTATCGCGTTGGTTGCGAGGCTTTATTTGTTCGTGTAGGTGCGAGGGACTCGTGCGTGGCCTCCTACTGGATTGATACCTTGGTTCTCGAAAACTGAGGGAAATACTTATGCTACTTTGCTGCATCACCCTTTCCTCTTCAAGGGAAAACCAACGCAGTGCTCAAGAGGTAGCATCGATGACCAGAGCCTGACACCTCACATCACATCACGCCCCTTTTGTTGCTCGACTCTGCAGAGACTATCGAGTGCCGAGGGTGAATCCTCGTAATGCACTCCTGATGATAACTCTGTAGTGTAGCTATTCGCTCGTGGTCAACGAGGCTGGTTCCTCCTTCACCATTCCCAATACGGCTCTGGCGTGTAACCCCTCTAGTGTGAACCTCGAGGGTGGTTCCTCTTACGTTCACCTTGATGATTACATCGAGTGGAATTCGCCAAGGATGATTCCTCGGGTTTTCCCCTTGATGTTTGGACACACGGTTACCCGGACTTTACTTAAGACCATTGTTGAAGTCGGGTCGGCCTTGAGGGGTACCCACGAGTTGATGTGAAAGTCGGGCGGGGCCGTGGAGCACCCGCGAGTTTTCTACGTGGCACGACCGGGCAGTCTAGGCCCTTGCCGTAAGTCCATGAGACGGGGCGACGGGGTCACATTATCGTGAGTCTCTGCTCGTCTCCGCGAACCCCCAATGCGCTAACAGGTTCGGGTATTTGTTCTGAGTTGGCCTCTGGCCTTTACACACTAACCACCACGTGAGAATAGATATGGGCCTCGATGTCGCAGTATCAGCCGAAGCTTTGTCAGATGTCCAGTTTAGCATTGTGGGCCTGTCGGGCCAGTGCCATCTAGTATGAGGTGGTGCTCGTCCCGGCTCATCGCACAACGACCCGGAGTGCAACGGGCGATGGGCCCAGACCCCGGAGTGCTTAGGATGTAGACATGCGGGGACCTCTCTACTCAGCCTAGGTAGGGCTGCGACATGTTGATCTTCCGAGGCCGGGCATTGACCCTAGAAAGGTGTGTCCGGCCAGAGTGATCGAGCGTGTTGGGTAACATGGTGCACCCCTGCAGGGAAGATATATATTTGAATATCGTGTCTGTGGTAATGGACGTTCAGACTTGTATCCTGATCTATTATAACTAGAACCGGTTACTGGAGACATGTGATGGGTATGTGGCTCCGGGATTGCTTTCTCGTAGGGATTCGAGGAAGGATCTCTGGGCGTTAATGTTACAACATGCTTGTTAATTATAAAACTTCTACTCTTTACTCTTCTACATGCTACAAGATGCTTGGAGCTACTTGAAGATGCTTGTCTTCGATAGGTGGCCTTCCCCTCTATTCTGGCATTCTGCAGTTCAGTCCACAGATACAACCTTCCATTTGATACCAATGCGTACTTAGCATAGATCTGATGCTTGCGAGTACTTTGGATGAGTACTCACGGTTGCTTTGCTACCCCTTTTCCCCCTTCCTTCTTCTTTTTGGTTGATGCAACCAGATGGTGGATCCCTGGAGCCAGATGCCACCACCGACGGATACTACTACGTGGAGACCGCCGACGACCAGGAGTAGTTAGGAGGTCCGAGGCAGGAGGCTTTGCCTCTTCGATCGTTGTTGCTTTTGTGCTAGCCTTCTTAAGGCATCCTTGTTTAACTTATGTCTGTACTCAGATATTGTTGTTTTCGCTGACGCTTGTGTATCGAGCTTGTATTCGAGCCCTCGAGTCCCCTGGCTTGTAATATGAAACTTGTTTATTTTGATTTGTGTCTAGAGTTGTGTTGTGATATCTTCCCGTGTGTCCCTGATCTTAATCGTACACATTTGCGTGTATGATTAGTGTACGGTTGAATAGGTGGTGCTCCTCCGGGCTCGTTGAAAAACAACCTGTAGTGCAACGGGCGATGGGCCCAGACCCCGGAGTGCTTAGGATGTAGACCGGTGGGGACCTCTCTGCTGAGCCTAGGTAGGGTTGCGACGTGTTGATCTTCCGAGGCCGGGCATTGACCCCAGAAAGGTGTGTCCGGCCAGAGTGATCGAGCGTGTTGGGTAACGTGGTGCACCCCTGCAGGGAAGATATATATTCGAATACCATGTCCGCGGTAATGGACGTTCAGACTTGTATCCTGATCTATTATAACTAGAACTGGTGTAGCGACCCGACCCAAATGGATCAAGTCTCTGTGCTTAAGTGTCATCCCTGGATCGGTATGCTGACACACACAGTACTCGAGGATTTATAACAGAGGTAAATCACATGTATAAAGTAACGTAAATACTATTACCTCAATCCAAATAGCGGAAGTAACAAGGTTGTGGATTCCCATCAACACCAACGGCAAAGTTGAGTGTAGAAATCGTAACCCTAACGTATCACTTACTCGTCGTAAGAATCCTGCAACATGAAACGTTGCAGCCCAAAAACGGGTCAGCACATGGAATATGCTGGCAAATTCACACCATAGGGAAATGATGAACAAAGGCTATCACTACATGCATATATGGCTGGTGGAAAAGCTCTATGGTTATAATGTTTTTGCGAGAAGCCAATTTTTCCCTACTGCAAAGGAATAAAATTTATTTAACTACCATCGTGGTTGTGAAACATTGAGATGGTTGACAGCATCTCAATCCCAATTAAGAACGTGATTAAACCCAAATCAAATTTAAATTAAGTAACATGATGAGATCAACGGGATAATCCAAGAACTAGATACTCAAGATGTCCATAACCGGGGACACGGCTAATCATGATTAGTTTGTACACTCTGCAGAGGTTTGCGCACTTTTCCCCACAAGACTCGATCTCCTCCGTTGGATTTCTCGCACTACATGGTGTTTGAGAAACGGATGATCGAGACACAGTCTTTCAGAAGCATTTACTCTCTACTCCGGGCAGACCGTTACACCTACAATCCCCCTACATCTGCTAGTCCACCTCTTCAAGAGCTCACACAACTTACTCAACTATGCCAGAGCCCATAATGGCTTGTGGCTGCACACGGAAGTTTCTAGCATGAATAATCTTATGATCCCTTTGAGCCTGGGTGGCGGTCCTTATACAAACAGACAACACTGGGTTCTCCAGGTGCCTCAATCCACCCAGATGTGAGTTTTAGTTGCCACCTTAAGTAAACCATTATTAACAATCTCACATCTGTCATGAATATCTCTCAAACCCAATCCACGTCTACGAGCATAGCATGGCAATATAATAGCAACGTAGAAGTAACTCCCAAGGGTTTGATTGTAAATAGGGCAATAGGTACTACCTCATCAACTACTTCCCAATACCCACATGTTAATCAGATCCTAATCATGCAATTGTTTGAGGGTTGAATCTAATGCATAAAAAAACCCGGGTATGAAAGGGGTATGATCAAAGTGTGAACTTGCCTGCAATGTTGATGAAGATGATTCGCACTCAAAACTCTTGATAGATCTACTCGTCACACTCCGTCAATCTATCGTAAGCAAGCAATGGTAACCACACATAAGTAATCACTCAAAAGATCAGAAAAAACGAGGAAAACAATTCGGAAAACTTCAAAACCAAGCAATTAACTCTTGCAACATAAAACAATTTCTAACAGTACCAAAATTATGTGAATTTGGCCTTATCAGAAAGTTTAGGTCAAGAGCTTCGGTTTGCAAAAAGAATCAACTCAAACGGAGTTACGGAACTTAAGTTATGAACAAAAGAAGTTTGAATATGAATTTGAACAAATTTCGAAATTTGAAAATTTCAAAAAGTTGACGTGACAGGTTAACTGGATATGTGAAAACAAGACGAAACTATAGGCGCTGGTTTCATCTAATTTGGATGAACGAGTAAAAAGTTATGGCTATTTGAAAAATCAGGGCCAAGCTGTTTTGCAGAAGAAAGAAAAAAAATAGCTACGGATAAAAGAATTCTAGATCTAACGTAGAAATACAGAGAACGAATAAATATACCTTTATAAGGTATAGAAAAGACGACTTCGGAGTGTGGAGACAACTTCCAAAAGTCCCGCCGGAGAGGAGAATTATATTTTTAGCTAGTCAAACCAAAATATTGATTTAACCCGCAATGAATAAATTTTGAAGGCTCTATGGGTCTATATTTATAGGTGGAAAAGAGGTTTAGGGGTTAAAGGCTAGGCAATGTGGGACTAAACGTAGACGAATAAATAAAATAAACGGGGAACTGCATGGGCTAAAAGAACCACGGGCTGGCTGCGCGCGCACGTACATGGCGCTGCAGTTTCATTTCTTTTTTTTGAAATTGAAAAAAAAGAAAAGAAAAACTATGGAGAGAAAAAAAATGGGGAAGCATTATGGCCGGCTAGGCCTGGTTCATTTAGGAGAGAAAAAGAAAACGATGGGACGTCAGATGCTATTATGCAGCGCAAGGGCGATAAATAAATATGGGCCGTATGTACAGTTTTTTTATTAGAAACAGAAAGGAAAATTGTATAACGAAAACAAAAATAAAATTGTACATAGGCATATTATATATCGAAATTTTCAGAAAAAAATTTCCTACAGCGTAAGCATTTTTCTAGCATTAAATAAAATCCATAAAAATTCAAATAAATCAAAGAGTGCTACTACTCTACTAAAATCAAATAAAAATCATTTTCAAAATACCAAAATTAATTCAAATTTATTTCTCTCCAATTTTCTGTTGTAGGGAATCATGTTACCCTATTTTCCATATATTTTTATTTTGGAGAAAAATAATTTGAATAAAACTCAAATACTCCAAATTGAAATTAATTTCCAAAAGGACTTTAAATTAGATCCTTAAACTTCCAACTCATATTTCATATGTTTTGAAGAAGTCATTTTATCTTCTCTCATGAAAATCATTGAGTTGCTTGAAGTTTCTGAATTGGAAATATTTTCAAATGATATTCAAATATTTTCAACACCCCTTTTCATTTAAATAAATGGAAGAAGTCATGTCATCTTCTCTCGAGGGTTTTGTGATGAAAAGAATTTGAATTCATGGAGATCATAAAAGCAAAATGAAAGTTTGGGAAAGTCCTTTTATTCCCTCTCATTTAACTTTCAAAAGATTTCGAATTTCACTCACTTTCAGTCAATCAATCACACAACAATCCAACAAACAATCAAATCTATCTATTTATTATAACATTCCAAAATTTAGAATTTTGGGATGTTACAACTGGTTACTGGAGACATGTGATGGGTATGTGGCTCCGGGATTGCTTTCTCGTAGGGAGTCGAGGAAGGATCTCTGGGCGTTAATGTTACAACATGCTTGTTAATTATAAAACTGCTACTCTTTACTCTTCTACATGCTACAAGATGCTTGGAGCTGCTTGAAGATGCTAGTCTTCGATAGGCTAGGCCTTCCCCTCTATTCTGGAATTCTGCAGTTCAGTCCACAGATACAACCTTCCATTTGATACCAATGCATACTTAGCATAGATCTGATGCTTGCGAGTACTTTGGATGAGTACTCACGGTTGCTTTGCTACCCCCTTTCCCCCTTCCTTCTTCTTTTCGGTTGATGCAACCAGATGGTGGATCCTAGAGCCAGATGCCACCACCGACGGATACTACTACGTGGAGACCGCCGACGACCAGGAGTAGTTAGGAGGTCCGAGGCAGGAGGCCTTGCCTCTTCGATCGTTGTTGCTTTTGTGCTAGCCTTCTTAAGGCATCCTTGTTTAACTTATGTCTGTACTCAGATATTGTTGTTTTCGCTGACGCTTGTGTATCGAGCTTGTATTCGAGCCCTCGAGTCCCCTGGCTTGTAATATGAAACTTGTTTATTTTGATTTGTGTCTAGAGTTGTGTTGTGATATCTTCCCGTGAGTCCCTGATCTTAATCGTACACATTTGCGTGTATGATTAGTGTACGGTCGAATCGTGGGCGTCACAAGTTGGTATCAGAGCCGACTGCCTGTAGGATCCCCCTTTCCAACTCCTTGGCCGAAGTTGAGTCTAGTCTTTGAAAAACTGTTTTAGTAACATGGCTGTGTGGCTTACGGGCCCACGTCGCCAATGGGTGGTATTAGGATCTTTTATTCCTCATCTATACTCTTGGAATCTGATCTCTTTTCTATTCGGGTTAAATGATTTTGCTAACTCTATCCTAGGTTCTCGTGATCACATCCATCCGGAGATTTGTATTACGCCTTTCTTGAATTGGGAGCCAGGATCTGCTTCACATTGTTCACGGGCCGCAGGATCCTTTTATCGAGGGCACCCTGCGTCGTCCCCTGCAGATTCCTCACTCTAGTGGTTTTCTCCGACGTGGATGTAGCCTTTGCTATGTCTCGTTGTTGTATCCTTCCATCGCGTGCCAGCGTGCCGCCTAGTATGTTTAGGATGATTCTCTTGTTCGAACTCATACTAACAACATGTAAATGGTTCTGTATATGTATATGTATGTCTTTAGTGACTACTGCTTTGTACATACTGCGCCTTTGCTCATTGTTCAAGTTACATCATGAATGAATCCATACACCTGCTCCACCCCTTGTTAAACTGCTCCCTGATGTTTCTAGTAGGATGGCTGACGATCCTCCACCTCCACCCTATATTGCCACAATGATGCAGCAGTTTGAGCTGAATCGCCAGTTTATGGCTGGAGTAATGGCTTAGTTTCCAAACCAGAATGCTCATCAACAACCTGCCCCAATAACACTACCAGAATTTGTGCGCCTCAACCCATCCATTTTTCGCAACTTCACCAATCCTATGGATGCTGATGATTGGCTTCATGACATCTTGTTTGAGATGGAGTCAGCTAATGTTGCCCCTGCCAGTTATGTCATCTTTGCGACATTCCACTTGAAGGGTCCAGCTGCTCAATGGTGGGAAAGCCACAGGGGTATGCTGCCTGCAGAGACTGTAACCACTTGGTAGTAATTTCAGTTAGCCTTTCGTGCACGTCACATTCCTCAAGGTCTGATGGACCAAAAGAAGAAGGAGTTCCGCAAACTCTCACAGGATACAATGACTGTGGATGAATATCAGAGGAAATTCCTTGAATTATCCCGCTATGCTGCGGATGACGTCTGCACTGACGCTCGCCAGCAGGAGAAATTCCGTGAAGGACTGCGTCCCAATATAAAGCTTGCACTTGTTGCTCATGATTGCATAGACTTTGCGACGCTTGTCAGCCAAGCTTTCCGAACTGAAACTGGCCTCACTGAGTACCAGGAGTCGCTCAAGCGTGCTCGAGATGTTGGCTCATCCTCGAGTCAGCCTGCTCAGAAACATCGAGTCTGGATCCCACACAATGTTCATCACCGACCTGCTCCAACACCAAGGCCGTCTTATGTTGCACCTCGTCTGCCTCCGCCGCCGAGACAACTAAAGATTCAGGGTGGACAGTCCAATGTTGTAGCTCCTCCTCATAATGATGGTTTATGTCGCAAGTGTGGATAGCCAGGGCACTGTGCTGCTAGCTACCGCCCGGCACAGAATCAAAAGGCACGAGCTCGTCAACCCAGAAACCCAAATGCCAGGCCGCCTGCACTCAGTCATGGTCATGTTAATCATGTAAAGGTTGAAGAAGCTCGACGGGACCCCAAAATTGTAATGGGTAGCCTTTTAGTGAATTCAGTCCCGGCGTCTGTTCTTTTTGATTCGGGAGCATCGCATTCTTTCATTTCTGAAGCATTTGCACGCAAGCAAGAATTATCATTCGAAAACATGTACCCTCCGCTGGTGGTTAGCTCCCCAGGATCCAGGTGGGATACCTCGATGATAGCCCACAACAACCACATTGACATTGGAGGGTTAGTATTCACTGCTTCACTTATGGCCCTCAACGTTTCTACCATAGATGCCATTCTGGGCATGAATTGGTTGGGTCCTCACCAAACCCTGATCGACTGTGTAGCTGAGACTGTCCAGCTCACTCACCCTTCTGGCCAGACTGCCCAATACTCACCCCGAACAGCTCAGGATGCCGAGAACCAGATATATGTTCTAAATGCATTGGATGCTTCACCTCTTGAGGGAATAGAGAACATTCTATTCGTTCGTGATGTCGAAGATGTCTTTCCAGAAGAACTTCTAGGAATACCCCCTGCTGGAGCTGTCGAATTCGTCATAGACTTGAAGTCGGGCACTACTCCTATTGCCAAGCGGCCATACAAGATGCCGCCGCATGAACTCCTTGAGCTCAAGGAGGAAATCGACACTTCACTCCGTTAGGGTTTTATCCGTCCAAGTTCCTCTGCTTGGGGAGCACCTTCTCTCTTTGTCAAGAAGAAGGATGGAACTAACCGTTTGGTCCAAGATTACTGACCTATCAACCAGGCAACAATTCAGAACAAGTATCCGCTTCCCAGAATCAACGATCTGTACGATCAACTTGCTGGTTCCTCAGTATTCTCCAAACTTGATTTGAGGTTGGGTTACCACCAGATCCGGGTTCGTGAAGAAGATATTCCCAAGACTGCTTTCGTGACTCGCTATGGTTCATACGAGTACATCGTCATGTCTTTAGGCTTGACCAATGCTCCAGCAACATTCTCTCGTCTGATGAACTATATATTCATGGATTACCTCGACAAGTTCGTCGTGGTTTATTTGGATGATATCCTTGTGTACTTCAAGAACAAAGAAGAACATGCTGAACACCTTCGACTTGTTCTGGAAAAACTTCGAGAGCATCAACTATATGCTAAGTATTCCAAGTGTGAATTCTGGCTTCCCGAAGTGACCTACCTTGGGCATGTCATCTCCAAGGATGGTATTGCTGTAAACCCCGAGCGAGTTCAGGCTATTCTTGATTGGACTCCTCCGAAGAATGTCAAACAAGTCAGAAGTTTTCTTAGACTCGCCAGCTATTGCCTTCGATTTGTTGAGAACTTCTCCAAGATCGCCAAGCCCCTGACTGGTCTGCTTCACAAAGGCGTCAATTTTGATTGGACAGAAAAGTGTCAGGAAAGTTTCCAAGCACTCAAAGACAAGCTGACTTCTGCCCCAGTGCTTGCTCCACCTGATACTAAGAAGGACTTCGTCATTTACTGCGACACTTCACGACAAGGATTAGGCTGTGGCCTAATGCAAGAGCGCAGAGTGATTGCGTATGCCTCTCGTCAGTTGCACCCTCACGAAGAGAACTACCCAGTTCACGACCTCGAGCTTGCTGCAGTCATACATGCACTGAAACAGTGGCGGCATTACCTTCTCGGTAATCGTTGTGAGATCTTCACCGACCACCAAAGTCTGAAGTATCTGTTTACCCAACCAGACCTAAACCTCCGTCAGCAGAGATGGATGGAGATGGTAGCAGATTTTGACTTGGGTATTTCCTATACACCAGGCAAGGCTAATGTAATGGCTAATGCTTTGAGCCGCAAGTCATATTGCAAAGGTTTGAAAAGTTCAGCCCTCGCTTGTTGAAGAATCCAGAAAGTTGAACCTCCATATTGTTCCTCCTGGTGCACTCGCACCCCTCCTCCAGAATTCCGCAAGATGAACCTTTGCGTTGTTTCACAGGGTTCCCTCAATACCCTGGCTATCGAACCAGATCTCTTGGACTCCATCAAGAGAATTCAGGGATATGACTCTAAAGTTGAGAAGATTAAACGCTAGCTCGCAGAAGGAAGGCCCTCATTCTTCACTATTGATAATGATGGCGCTTTGTTCTTCAAAGGTCGCCTAGTGGTTCCTTCAAAAGACAACCTGGACATGACTGATACGTCTCCGTTATATCTATAATTTTTGATTGTTCCATGCCAATATCATACAACTTTCATATACTTTTTGGCAACTTTTTATACTATTTTTGGGACTAACATATTGATCCAGTGCCCAGTGCCAGTTCCTGTTTGTTGCATGTTTTATGTTTCATAGAAACTCCATATCAAACGGAATCCAAACGGGACAAATACGGACGGAGAATATTTTTGGAAAATATGGGAAGAAGAATCAACGCGAGACGGTGCCCGAGGGGGGCACGAGGCAGGGGGACGCGCCCCACCCCCTGGGCGCGCCCCTGACCCTCGTGGGCCCCCCGTAAGGCGGTTGCTGCTCTTCTTTGGCCGCAACAAAGCTAATTTTCGGAGAAAAATCTGGGCGAAGGTTTCAATCCAATCGGAGTTACGGATCTCCATATGTATACGAAACGGTGAAAGGGTAGAAGAAGAGAGCGCAGAAACAGAGAGAGACAGAGAGACAGATCCAATCTCGTAGGGGCTCTCGCCCCTCCCATGCCATGGAGGCCAAGGACTAGAGGGGAAACCCTTCTCCCATCTAGGGAGAAGGTCAAGGAAGAAGAAGAAGGAGGGGGCTCTCCCCCCTCGCTTCCGGTGGCGCCGGAACGCCGCCGGGGGCCATCATCATCACCGCGATCTTCACCAACACCTCCGCCATCTTCACCAACATCTCCGTCACCTTCCCCCCTCTATCTACAGCGGTCCACTCTCCCGCAACCCGCTGTACCCTCTACTTGAACATGGTGCTTTATGCTTCATATTATTATCCAATGATGTGTTGCCATCCTATGATGTCTGAGTAGATTTTCGTTGTCCTATCGGTGGTTGATGAATTGCTATGATTGATTTAATTTGCTTGTGGTTATGTTGCTGTCCTTTGGTGCCCATCATATGAGCGCGCGCGTGGATCACACCATAGGGTTAGTTGTATGTTGATAGGACTATGTATTGGAGGGCAAGAATGACAGAAGCTTCAACCTAGCATAGAAATTGATGCATACGGGATTGAAGGGGGACCAATATAACTTAATGCTATGGTTGAGTTTTACCTTAATGAACGTTAGTAGTTGCGGATGCTTGCTAATAGTTCCAATCATAAGTGCATAGAATTCCAAGTCAGGGATGACATGCTAGCAGTGGCCTCTCCCACATAAAACTTGCTATCGGTCTAGTAAAGTAGTCAATTGCTTAAGGACAATTTCGCAACTCCTATCACCACTTTCCCACACTCGCTATATTTACTTTATTGTGTCTTTATCTAAACAGCCCCTAGTTTTTATTTACGTGCTCTTTATTTTCTTGCAAACCTATCCAAAAACACCTACAAAGTACTTCTAGTTTCATACTTGTTTTAGGTAAAGCAAACGTCAAGCGTGCGTAGAGTTGTATCGGTGGTCGATAGAACTTGAGGGAATATTTGTTCTACCTTTAGCTCCTCGTTGGGTTCGACACTCTTACTTATCGAAAGAGGCTACAATTGATCCCCTATACTTGTGGGTTATCAATGACTAAGGAGGTTATGAAAGAAGCTCATGATACACCTTTGTCTATTCATCCCGGTAGCACCAAGATGTACCAAGACATTCGTCAGAGATTCTGGTGGTCAAATATGAAGCAAGACATTGCTCGCAATGTTGCTGAATGTGACGTTTGTCGTCGTATCAAAGCAGAACATCAAAGGCCTGCTGGAACTCTGCAACCTATCTCTATTCCTGAATGGAAATGGGACCATGTTGAAATGGACTTCGTCACTGGATTTCCCAAATCGCAGAAAGGTAATGATGCTATTCTTGTCGTCATTGACCGGCTTTCTAAAGTTGCACACTTTGTGGTCGTCAAAGAAACGACCACTGCTAGTCACCTGGCAACTCTATATATGTCCAGGATTGTTTCACTTCACGGTATTCCATTGGTTATCAGCTCAGATCGTGGCAGCTTATTCACTTCAAGATTCTGGGCAAGTTTCCAAGAAGCCATGGGAACTCATCTGTCTTTCAGCACTGCTTTTCACCCTCAGTCTCAGGGACAAGTTGAACGCGTCAATCAAGTTCTCGAAGACATGCTTTGAGCTTGTGTCATTTCCTTCGGCAAGAAATGGGAGGAATCTCTTCCGTATGCTGAGTTCTCTTATAACAATAGCTATCAAGCTAGTCTGAAGATGGCCCCCCTTCAAAGTGTTATATGGACGAAAGTGTCGAACCCCTCTGAATTGGTCAGAAACTGGGGAATGTCCACTCTTCGGTCCGGATATTATCCAACATGTTGAAGAACAAGTCCGCTTCATTCGCAAGAATCTCAAGACTGCTCAGTCATGTTAGAAAAGTCAGTATGACCGTCATCACAAAGACATGGTCTATCAACCTGGCGAAAAGGCGTATCTTAGAGTTACACCAATGAAGGGTGCACACCGCTTTGGGGTCAAGGGCAAGCTAGCTCCTCGCTATATTGGTCCTTTTACTATTCTGAGAGGCGTGGAAAAGTGGCATACCAGTTGGAGATTCCGTCCAACCTTTCTCAGGTTCACGATGTGTTCCACGTGTCACAACTCCGCCGCTGCTTCAAGGACCCAATCTGAGCAGTGGATCATGAAGTGCTCGAGTTGCAACAGGACCTCTCCTATAAAGAGCATCCGGTCCACATTCTCGACCAAGATGAACGCCGCACACGTCAGAAGGCGATCAAGTTCCTCAAGGTCCAGTGGTTGCATCACTCTGAATACGAAGCCACTTGGGAACATGAGGATCGCCTGCGTGAAGAATACCCCGCTTTGTTTCCTTCTACCTCCTAAATCTAGGGACGAGATTTCTTGTAGTGGAGGAGATTTGTAACGCCCGGATAATTAAGCTATAGTAATCCCAAGTTAATGGTGCCATGTCATCACATTACTGTTGCTAATCCTTATTTGATCCAAGTCACAATTCAAATTCAAAACCAAGTTTAAAGTCAAAATTTAAAATTTGTCAAACATGAAAACTAAAATGTTCAAGTTGTTGCAAATAATCTTTGAATAATATTGGTGGCGAGCCAACATTTTTATAAAATGTTTAACGGTAATATAATAAAGATAACAAATAAAACAGAAACAAATGAAAAAGGAAAACGCAAAATAGAAAATAAAACACCCCCCGTTCCCTGGGCTTTAGCCCACTCCTCCCCGGTCACCCCCTCCTCTCTCTGTTCATCCGACCAGGCGCGTCCCGCTCGTCCCCGCCGCACCCGGCTCGGCGCAACACGCTGCCACATCGCCGATGAGGGTATAAGGATCCCCCCGACGCCTCGGTTCCTTCCTCCTCTGCCACTCCACCCACCCCCACTTGCCCCTCTTCTCCCCTCCTCCACCTTCCCCTCTCCATCGATCTGGAGAGGAGGCCGACACGGTCGCCGCCGCGCCCGCTTCGATCCCGCACCCAGCAGCCACCCCTCGCCTCTCCATCGTGCCTACCAGCTCCGTCCTGCTCCCCTACGTCGCCTGCGCCATCGGGCTCGAGCCGGGCGCCTCTCCTTCGAGCGGGGCGAGGTCGTCTTCAATCTCAAGTCACCGCAGCTTCCGTCGTCGTTCCGGCCACCTCGAGCCTCCCCCAAGCCCGCTTTAGCACATCTGCAGGAGCTCGGTGAGCTACACGTCGAACCCTCCTCCCGTTCTTCTTCTTTTCCGTCGTAGATGCCCGCTAGCGCCGTGCCCGCGCTTGCGGTGAGCTTGTGCTCACCGCGCCCGCCCTGGTCGTGTCCGAACGAGCCTCGCGCCCAGCCCGCGCGCCAACCGCTCCGTGCGCGCACGCGCCCGCATGCCTCCTACAGGAACTGCTATTGCGAGCTGCGCTGCTGGCTGCTACTTCTGCTGCTACGCTGCTGTTGTTGCCCCCTGCGTCAGCCCGCGCCCGCTCGCTGCTGTTCTGCTGCATCCGCCGGCCGCGCCCCGCTCTGTCCCGTGACCGTGTGCCCGCCGGAGCTTTGCCGCTCGGGCCATCCCTTGCACCTGCCTCCTCCTAGCACCGCGCCGCCCTGCCGCCGTCGTTGTTTCTTCGCCGCGCCGGCCGCCGCCGTCCTCGCGCCGCCTACCGCCGTCGCCTCCTGCCGCTGCTCCCGCCTACTGGCCACCACTCCGCTCGCCGCCGCTGCCGCCCGTCGATGGCCAGCCACGTCCGCTCCCGGCTCCACGACCCCGGTCGCGCCCTCTGGCCTCGCCTCTGGCGGCCTCGGGTGCGGTCGCCAGCGCCCACGCCTGCCCGTTAACTTGCCCCACCCCTTTAAGGCCCCTGTGCCACTAACGAACGGGGCCCATGCCCAAAAGATTAAAAAAACTAAATAAAAAGTTTAATTAATTAATTACTTAAATTTAATTAAAGTAATTAACTAGGTTAATTAGCCTAATTAACTAAACTTAGTTTAGTTAATTAAATATGTTAATTAGTTGGGTCTATGACAGAATGACCCCACACGTCAGTTTGACCTAGTCAAATCCTTGTTGACCGCTGATGTCATGCTGACATCACGCTGTTGTAATAATAATATTAGAAAATCTTTTAAAACTTTGATAAATTATATAAAATAATCCGTAGCTCGGATGAAAAAGTTTTCTACATGGAAGTTGCTCAGAACGACGAGACGAATCCGAATACGCTCTCCGTTCATCTGTCACATGCCCCTAGCATAGCGAACATGCAACCTTTCCCCTCCGTTTCATCTGTCCGAAAATGCCTAACACCGGGGAAACATTCCCGGATGTTTTCCCCCTTCGTTGGTATTGTGTAGCACCGCGTTAGAACACCCCTACCGCTGCGTATTGTCTTGTCATGCTTAGTGTTGCACCTGTGTGCTTTGTATTTACGGTTTCTTCCCCCTCTTCTCCGGTAGACCTCGAGACCGATGATGCCGCTGTGATCGGCTACGTCACCGATGACCCCTCCTTCTCGCCTGAGCAACCAGGCAAGCCCCCCCCTTTGACCATCCCGATATCACCAATTCCATTCTCTCATGCTTGCATAAGATTTTGCTACTGTAATTGATTGCTCCTATTCTGATGCATAGCCTTCTTTTGTACCTGTTGTTGTACCTTACCTGCTTATCCTAAACCGCTTAGTATAGGTTGGTTAGTGATCCACCTGTGACCCCCACCTTGTCCTTGTTGCCCCTGCTTCATCATCGACGACTCGATCAACATGATCGACGACCAGAGCCCGACACCTCACATCACATCACGCCCCTTTTGTTGCTCGACTCTGCAGAGCTACTATCGAGTGTCGAGGGTGAATCCTCATAACGCACTCCTGATGATAACTCTGTAGTGTAGCTATTCGGTCGTCGTCAACGAGGGTGGTTCCTCCTTCACCATTCCCGATACGGCTCTGTCGTGTAACCCCTCAAGTGTGAACCTCGAGGGTGGTTCCTCTTACGTTCACCTTAATGATTACATCGAGTGGAATTTGCCAAGGGTGATTCCTCGGGTTTTCTCCTTGATGTTTGGACACATGGTTACCCGGACTTTACTTCAGACCATTGTTGAAGTCGGGTCGGCCTTGAGGGGTACCCGCGAGTTGATGTGAAAGTCGGGCGGGCCCGTGGAGCACCCGCGAGTTTTCTACGTGGCACGGCCGAGAAGTCTGGGCCCTTGCCATAAGTCCATGAGACGGGGCGACGGGGTCACATTATCGTGAGTCTCTGCTCGTCTCCACGAGCCCCCAATGCACTAACAGGTTTGGGTATTTGTTCTGAGTTGGCCTCTCGCCTTTAGGCACTAACCACCACGCGAGAATAGATATGGGCTCGACGTCGCAGTATCAGCCGAAGCTTTATCAGATGTCCAGTTCAGCATTGTGGGCCTGTCGAGCCAGTGCCATCCAGTATGAGGTGGTGCTCCTCCGGGCTCGTTGAAAAACAACCCGTAGTGCAACGGGCGATGGGCCCAGACCCCGGAGTGCTTAGGATGTAGACCGGCGGGGATCTCTCTGCTGAGCCTAGGTAGGGTTGCGACGTGTTGATCTTCCGAGGCCGGGCATTGACCCCAGAAAGGTGTGTCCGGCCAGAGTGATCGAGCGTGTTGGGTAACGTGGTGCACCCCTGCAGGGAAGATATATATTCGAATACCGTGTCCGCGGTAATGGACGTTCAGACTTGTATCCTGATCTATTATAACTAGAACTGGTTACTTGAGACATGTGATGGGTATGTGGCTCCGGGATTGCTTTCTCGTAGGGAGTCGAGGAAGGATCTCTGGGCGTTAATGTTACAACATGCTTGTTAATTATAAAACTGCTACTCTTTACTCTTCTACATGCTACAAGATGCTTGGAGCTGCTTGAAGATGCTAGTCTTCGATAGGCTAGGCCTTCCCCTCTATTCTGGCATTCTGCAGTTCAGTCCACAGATACAACCTTCCATTTGATACCAATGCATACTTAGCATAGATCTGATGCTTGCGAGTACTTTGGATGAGTACTCACGGTTGCTTTGCTACCCCTTTTCCCCCTTCCTTCTTCTTTTCGGTTGATGCAACCAGATGGTGGATCCCTGGAGCCAGATGCCACCACCGACGGATACTACTACGTGGAGACCGCCGACGACCAGGAGTAGTTAGGAGGTCCGAGGCAGGAGGCCTTGCCTCTTCGATCGTTGTTGCTTTTGTGCTAGCCTTCTTAAGGCATCCTTGTTTAACTTATGTCTGTACTCAGATATTGTTGTTTTCGCTGACGCTTGTGTATCGAGCTTGTATTCGAGCCCTCGAGTCCCCTGGCTTGTAATATGAAACTTGTTTATTTTGATTTGTGTCTAGAGTTGTGTTGTGATATCTTCCCGTGTGTCCCTGATCTTGATCGACACATTTGCGTGTATGATTAGTGTACGGTTGAATCGGGGGCGTCACAGCTTATTATTTTGCCTCCCAACGTATTCACCTCAAGGGTGATGTCAACAATAATAACTCATGCTGCCCATATTCAATTGGACATATGTGCCTAGATCTTTCCTCACCACATGATGCTTGCCAGAAGAGAAAAATAAAAAGGAATTGAGATAAAAACTTTGACTCTTTGCATAAAAGTAAATACATAAAAGTAAAAGATAGGCCCTTCACAGAGGGAAGCAGAGGTTTCCATGCGCTTATTTGTTTGTATGCTCAACCCCTTAGTGCAAAAGAACGTCACGTTATATTGCCCCTTATGATAGCAACCTTTATTATGCAGTCTATCGCTTTTATTCTTTGCCATCACAAGTTCGTACAACGCTCAATTTTCTCTTACACTAAATGATCTAACACTTTTATAAACAATTTTTATTGCCTTATTGCACCGATGACAACTTACTTGAAGGATCTTATTCAATCCATAGGTAGGTATGGTGGACTCTTGAAGATAAGATTTTTGTTTAAGGGTTTTTAGATGCACAAGTAGTATCTCTACTTGGTGCGGAATTTTTGGCTAGCAAAGATGGGGGGCAAGCACCACATGTTGAAGGATCTATGACAATATAACTTCTATGTGAATATGAACAAACATAAACCATTACGTTGTCTTCCTTGTCCAATGTCAACAATTTTGGCATATAATATTTTGATGGGGGCTCACAATCACAAAAGATTTCCAGGATAGTGTATTTGCATGCGAAACTTCTCTTCCTTATACTAATTATTCGTGAATTGCTTGTATGACCAATATTGTGATTGTCAAGCCTCAAAAAATTTCACTTTCTAAACCCAATGCGAAGCTACCACTAGGCATGATATGATTTCAACTTCATGACATTCAATTTATTCAACAATTTACTCATAGGATATAAGTGAAGCATAAGAGTAAATGATAAACTACTCCAAAAAGATGTAAATGAAGATCATGAGCATAATATTTCTTTCTCTCATATTAATTTAAGTGAAGCGAGAAAGATTTTTTTTCAAAAATACGAAAGCACACCGTGCTCAAAAAGATATAAGTGAAGCACTAGAGCAATTCCATAGAAAAGAGCTTCGTTGACGGGATGTGTGTGCCGCTTACCTAGCCTCCCAGGCAACTTTTTGAGGACTCTATTTTATTTAAAAACTTTCACATCTAAGTACTTTATTAATACAGAAAGCAAAACTAAAATAAAATGACATTCCAAGGATAGCACGCATCATGTGAAGAAGCAAAAACTTAGGCTCAACCGATACTAACCGATAATTGTTGATGAAGAAAGGTGGGATGCCTACCGGGGCATCCCCAAGCTTAGATGCTTGAGACTTCTTGAATATTATCTTGGGATTCCTTGGGCATCCTCAAGCTTGAGCTTTTGTGTCTCCTTAATTCTTCCCATATCACGGTTTTCCTAAATCTCAAAAGCTTCATCCACACAAAACTCAACAAGAACTCGTGAGATAAGTTAGTATAAACTAATGCAAAAACCTTATCATTCTCTACTGTAGCAAATCACTAAAATTATTATTCAATATTTCATACTAAATGCCTCTGCATATTTAATACTCCTATCCTCAAATAGAATCATTAAACAAGCAAACATATGCAAACAATGCAAACATAACAGCAATATGCCAAAACAGTACAGTCTGTAAAGAATGCAAGAGTATCAATACTTATTCAACTCCAAACATTATGAAATTCTACCACACTGTAGAAAATTTATCATAGCTTATTATGCAAAAAGTTACAACATTTTATCACATTCTGACTTTTCTAGGGAATTTTTGCAACAGCGGTAAACTTCCTGTTTTCAAACAGCAACATGTAGACTTGTAAAATAAGCATAGTAAAGGCTATCAATGCCAATTTTATTGAAATAAAAGATGCAAAACATTATTATAAATAACAGAAAGTAAATCCTAACAAAATAAATTGACACTCCAAGCAAAACACATATCATGTGACGAATGAAAACATAGCTTCAAGTGAGGTTACCGATAATGTTGTAGACGAAAGAGGGGATGCCTTCCGGGGCATCCCCAAGCTTAGTTGCTTGGATATTGCCTGAATATTACCTTGGGTTGCCTTGGGCATCCCCAAGCTTAGGGTATTGTGACTCCTTATTCTCGTCATATCGTCATCTCACCCAAAACTTGAAAACTTCAATCACACAAAACTTAACGGAACTTTCTGAGATAGGTTAGTATGATAAAGAGCAAACCATTTCAGTTTTGGTACTGTCAAAGACAAGATTCATAATTGTTCTCACACAATTCCTACTTTAGCATATCATTTACACAATTTATATTGAGAAATATAAGCCATAGAAACTAGAAAACAAGCAAACTATGCATTGAAAACAGAATCTATCAAAACAGAACAGTCTGTAATGATATGGATAACTACCATACTTCTGCTACTCCAAAAATTATGAAAAAGTTAGGACCACGTCAGCAATTTTTATATTAATCTTGTGCAAAAAGAATCAACTCAAAAACACTCTTCTGTTAAAAATGAGACTTATTTTCGTGAGCGCAAAAGTTTCTGTTTTTCAGCAAGATCAAATCAACTATCACCCAACATGATCCCAAAGGCTTTACTTGGCACTTTATTGAAACAAAAGCAATAAAACATGATTACTACAATAGATTAATTATGTGAACACACAAAAACAGTAAGTAAAAGTGTTGGGTTGTCTCCCAACAAACACATTTCTTTAATGCCTTTTTAAGCTAGGCATGACGATTTCAATGATGCTCGCATAAAAGATAAGAATTGAAACATAAAGAGAGCACCACGAGTCATAAGTTCCTCTCTCATAATAATTTTCAGTAGCATCATGAATAGATTCATCAATATAACCATTACAGAAAGCATTCTTTTCATGATCCACAAGCATAGAAACTTTATTAATCTCCACATAAGCAATTTTATTCTCATTCATAATAGTGGGAGTATCATAGGAAACTCGAATACTATAAATTGTTCCCACATTAAAAGAGTAATGTTTAGTAAAAGGATATTCAAAATTATGACAATAATTATTACTACTTTTTTATAACATAAGTATCATCATAATAATCATCATAAGTGGCAACTTTGTTCTCATCATAGATAGGAGGCATGCAACCATCATAGAAAGTTTGATCATTCAGAGTAGGGGGACTAAAAACATCATCTTAATTAAACATAGAATCCCCAAGCTCGGGACAAACATTAATTGCAGCAAATAAATTCTCAAACATGTCATTTTCATCAAACATAGCATCCCCAAGCTTGTGGCTTGGCATATCATAAGCATAATCACTCTCATCATTTTCAAGTAGAGGGTACAATGGGTTGCGGGAGAGTGGACCGCTATAGATAGAGGGGGGGGGAGGTGATGGAGATGTTGGTGAAGATGACAGAGGTGTTGGTGTAGATCGCGGTGATGATGATGGCCCCCGGCGGTGTTCGAGCGCCACTGGAAGCGAGGGGGAGAGAGCCCCCTCCTTCTTCTTCTTCCTTGACCTTCTCCCTAGATGGGAGAAGGGTTTCCCCTCTGGTCCATGGTCTCCATGGCGTGGGAGGGGCGAGAGCCCCTCCGAGATTGGATCTGTCTCTCTGTTTCTGCGCTCTGGTATTCTGCCCTTTCGCCATTTCTTATATATCCGGAGATCCGTAACTCCGATTTGATTGAAACCTTCGCCAAGATTTTTTTTTCCGAAAATTAGCTTTCTTGCGGCCAAAGAAGAGCAGCAACCACCTTACGAGGGGCCCATGAGGGTCAGGGGCGCGCCCAGGGGGGCAAGCGCGCCCCCCTGCCTCGTGGCCACCTCGGGCACCGTCTCGCGTTGATTCTTCCTCCCATATTTCCCAAATATTCCAAAAATATTCTCCGTCCTTTTTATTCCGTTTGGATTCCGTTTGATATGGGGTTTCTGCGAAACATAAAACATGCAACAAACAAGAACTGGCACTGGGCACTGGATCAATATGTTAGTCCCAAAAATAGTATAAAAAGTTGCCAAAAGTATATGAAAGTTGTATAATATTGGCATGGAACAATAAAAAATTATAGATACGACAGAGACGTATCAAGGAGCATCAAGTGTTGATGGTTAATAAGACCACTAGTTTCAAGAAAAAGGGCAAATGAAAGAAGGGGAACTTCTAGAAGAATGGCAAGCAAGTTGCCACTCCTGGGAAGAAGCCCAAGTCTGGACCTAAGCCTGAAACTGAGTGCTTCTACTGCAAAGGGGTTGGTCACTGGAAGCGGAACTGCCCCAAGTATTTGGCGGATAAGAAGGATGGCAAAGTGAAGAAAGGTATATTTGATATACATGTTATTGATGTGTACCTTACTAATGCTCGTAGTAGTGCCTGGGTATTTGATACCGCTTCAGTTGCTCATGTTTGTAACTCAAAACAGGGGCTACGGATTAAACGAAGATTGGCTAAGGACGAGGTGACGATGCGCGTCCGGAATGGTTATTCCATTAAATCAGAGAATAATGGTTGTTCTATTTATATGAGTAATATCTTTTATGGTCATGCATCCTAGAAGAGTGGTCTATTTTTTTGAATCTCGATCGTGGTGATACACACATTCATAATACTGATGCCAAAAGATGCAAAGTTGATAATGATAGTGCAACATATTTGCGGCACTGCCGTTTAGGTCATATTGGTGTAAAGCGCATGAAGAAACTCCATGCGGATGGACTTTTGGAATCACTTGATTATTAATCATTTTATGCTTGCTAACCATGCCTCATGGGCAAGATGACTAAGACTCCATTTTCTGGAACAATGGAGCGAGCCACTGACTTATTGGAAATAATACATACTGATGTATGCGGTCCGATGAGTGTTGAGGATCGCGGAGGGTATCATTATTTTCTGGCCTTCACAAATGATTTGAGCAGATATGGGTATATCTACTTGATGAAACACAAGTCTGAAACATTTGAAAAGTTCAAAGAATCTCAAAGTGAACTGGAGAATCATCAAAACAAGAAAATAAAGTTTCTACGATCTGATTGCGGAGGCGAATATTTGAGTTACGAGTTTGGCCTTCATTTAAAACAATGTGGAATAGTTTCACAACTCACGCCACCTGGAACACCACAGCATAATGGTGTGTCCGAATGTCGTAACCGTACTTTATTAGATATGGTGTGACTATGATGTCTCTTACCGATTTACCACTATCATTTTGGGGTCATGCATTAGAGACAGCTGCATTCACTTTAATTAGGGCACCGTCTAAATCCGTTGAGACGACATCGTATGAACTATGATTTCCCAAGAAACCTAAGCTGTCGTTTCTTAAAATTTGGGGTTGCAATGCTTATGTGAAAAAGCTTCAACCTGATAAGCTCGAACCCAAATCGGAGAAGTGTGTCTTCATAGGATACCCAAAAGAAACTATTGGGTACACCTTCTATCACAGATCCGAAGGCAAGATCTTTGTTGCTACGAATGGATTTTTTCTAGAGAAGGAGTTTCTCTCGAAAGAAGTGAGTGGGAGGAAAGTAGAACTTGATGAGGTAATTGTACCTTCTCTCTAATTGGAAAGTAGCTCATAACAGAAAGTCGTTCCCGTGATGCCTACACCAACTAGAGAGGAAGCTAATGATAATGATCATGAAACTTTAGATCAAGTTACTACTGAACCTCGTAGGTCAACCAGAGCACGTTCCGCACCAGAGTGGTACGGTAATCCTGTCCTGGAAGTCATGTTACTAGACCATGACGAACCTACGAACTGTGAGGAAGCGATGATGAGCCCCGATTCCTCAAAATGGCTTGAGGCCGTGAAATCTGAGATGGGATCCATGTATGAGAACAAAGTATGGACTTTGGTTGACTTGCCCGATGATCGACAAGACATAGAGAATAAATGGGTCTTCAAGAAGAAGACTAACACTGATGGTAATGTTACTGTCTAGAAAGCTCGACTTGTTGCGAAAGGCTTTCGACAAGTTCAAGGAGTTCACTACGATGAGACTTTCTCACCCGTAGAGATGCTTAAGTCTGTCCGAATCATGTTAGCAATTGCCGCATTTTATGATTATGAAATCTGGCAAATTGACGTCAAAACTGCATTCCTTAATATATTTCTTAAAGAAGAGTTGTATATGATGCAACCAGAAGGTTTTGTCAATCCTAAAGGTGCTAACAAAGTGTGCAAGCTCTAGCGATCCATTTATGGACTGGTGCAAGCATCTTGGAGTTGGAATATACGCTTTGATGAGGTGATCAAAGAATATGGTTTTATACAAACTTTTGGAGAAGCCTGTATTTACAAGAAAGTGAGTGGGAGTTCTGTAGCATTTCTAATATTATATCTGGATGACATATTATTGATTAGAAATGATATAGAATTTCTGGATAGCATAAAAGGATACTTGAATAAGAGTTTTTCAATGAAAGACCTCGGTGAAGCTGCTTATATATTGGGCATCAATATCTATAGAGATAGATCAAGACGCTTAATTGGACTTTCACAAAGCACATACCTTGATAAAGTTTTGAAGAAGTTCAAAATGGATCAGCCAAAGAAAGTGTTCTTGCCTGTGTTACAAGGTGTGAAGTTGAGTCAGACTCAATGCCCGACCACTTCAGAAGATAGAGAGAAAATGAAAGTCATTCCCTATACCTCAGCCATAGGTTCTATCATGTATGCTATGTTGTGTACCAGACCTGATGTGTGCCTTGCTATAAGTCTAGTAGGGAGGTACCAAAGTAATCCAGGAGTGGATCACTGGACAGCGGTCAAGAACATCCTAAAGTAACTGAAAAGTACTAAGGATATGTTTCTAGTTTATGGAGGTGACAAAGAGCTCGTCGTAAATGGTTACGTCGATGCTAGCTTTGACACTGGTCCGGATGACTCTAAGTCACAAACCGGAGTGGAGCTGTCAGTTGGTGCAGTTCCAAGCAAAGCGTCGTGGCGGGATCTGAAGGAAATATGCCCTAGAGGCCATAATAAAGTTGTTATTTATATTTCCTTATATCATGATAAATGTCTATTATTCATGCTAGAATTGTATTAACCGGAAACTTAGTACATGTGTGAATACATAGACAAACAGAGTGTCCCTAGTATGCCACTAGTTGACTAGCTCGTTAATCAAAGATGGTTAAGTTTCCTGACCATAGACATGTGTTGTCATTTGATGAAACGTGATCACATCTTTAGAGAATGATGTGATGGACAAGACCCATCCGTTAGCTTAGCATTAATGATCGTTTAGTTTTATTGCTATTGCTTTCATCATGACTTATACATGTTCCTCTGACTATGAGATTATGCAACTCCCGAATACCGGAGGAACACGGTGATTATAAAGATGTTCTACAGGTGTCTCCGATGGTGTTTGTTGAGTTGGCATAGATCGAGATTAGGATTTGTCACTCTGTGTATCAGAGAGGTATCGCTAGGCCCTCTCGGTAATGCACATTAGTATAAGCCTTGCAAGCAATGTGACTAATGAGTTAGCTGCGGGATGATGCATTACGGAAAGAGTAAAGAGACTTCCCGGTAACAAGATTGAACTAGGTATGAGGATACCGACGATCAAATCTCAGGCAAGTAACATATTGATGACAAAGGGAACAACGTATGTCGTTATGCGGTTTGACCGATAAAGATCTTCGTAGAATATGTAGGAGCCAATATGAGCATCCAGGTTCCGCTATTGGTTATTGACTGGAGATGTGTCTCGATCATGTCTACATAGTTCTCAAACCCGTAGGGTCCGCACGCTTAACATTCGATGACAATTTGTATTATGAGTTATGTGATTTGATGACTGAAGTTTGTTCGGAGTCCCGGATGAGATCACGGACATGACGAGGAGTCTCGAAATGGTCGAGAGGTAAAGATTCATATATTGGAAGGTTACATTCGGACACCGGAATGGTTCGGGTTGTTTCAGATGATTTCGGAGTACCGGGGGTTACCGGATCCCCCCGGGAAGTTCATGGGCCTTAGACTATGCCACAAGGAGAGGAGGGCCACAAGGCAGGCCGCGCCCCCCATGGCTAGGCCGAATTGGACTAGGGAGGGGGCGGCGCCCCCTCTTTCCTTCTCCCCCTCTTCCTCCTTCCCTCTCTCCCTCTCTTCGAAAGGAAGGGGACTCCAACTAGGATTGGGAATCCTAGTTGGACTCCCCATGGCGCACGCCCCCTTTGGCCGGCCACCTCTCCTCCCCCCTTTATATACGTGGGAGGGGGCACCCTAAAGGCACACCAAGTCTTCTCTTAGCCGTGTGCGGTGCCCCCCTCCACAGTTACACACCTCGGTCATATCGTCGTAGTGCTTAGGCGAAGCCATGCGCCGGTAACTTGGTCATCACCGTCACCACGCTGTCGTGCTGATGGAACTCTCCCTCGTCCTCAACTAGATCAAGAGCTCGAGGAACGTCATCGTGCTGAACGTGTGCTGAACACGGAGGTGCCATACGTTCGGTACTTGGATCGGTTGGACCGCGAAGACGTTCGACTGCATCAACCGCGTTACTAAACACTTCCGCTTTCGGTCTACGAGGGTACATGGACACACTCTCCCCGCTCGTTGCTATGCTTCTCCTAGATAGATCTTGCGTAATCGTAGGATTTTTTTTGAAATACTACGTTCCCCAATAGTGGTATCAGAGCCAGGTCTATGCGTAGATGTTATATGCACGAGTAGAACACAAAGAGTTGTGGGCGATAATAGTCATACTGCTTACCACCAACGTCTTACTTTGATTCTGCGGTATTGTTGGATGAAGTGGCCTGGATCGACATTACATGACCGCGTTCGTGAGACCGGTTCTACCGACGTGCTTTGCACAGAGGTGGCTGACGGGTGTCTGTTTCTCCAACTTTAGTTGAATCGAGTTTGACTACGGCTGGTCCTTGTTGAAGGTTAAAACAACACACTTGACGAAAAATCGTTGTGGTTTTGATGCGTAGGTAAGAACGGTTCTTGCTAGAAGACCGTAGCAGCCACGTAAAACTTGCAACAACAAAGTAGAGGACGTCTAACTTGTTTTTGCAAGGCATGTTGTGATATGATATGGTCAAGACGTGATAAGATAAAAATTGTTGTATGAGATGATCATGTTTTGTAACCGTTATCTGCAACTGGCAGGAGCCTTATGGTTGTCACTTTATTGTATGAAATGCAATCACCATGTAATTGCTTTACTTTATCACTAAGCGGTAGTGATAGTCGTAGAAGCAATAATACTTGGCGAGATGACAACGATGCTTCGATGGAGATCAAGGAGTCAAGCCGGTGACGATGGAGATCAAGGTGTCAAGCCGGTGACGATGGAGATCATGACGGTGCTTTGGAGATGGAGATCAAAGGCACAAGATGATGATGGCCATATCATGTCACATATTTTGATTGCATGTGATGTTTATCCTTTATGCATCTTATTTTGCTTAGTACGGTGGTAGCATTATAAGATGATCCCTCACTAAATTTCAAGCTATAAGTGTTCTCCCCGAGTATGCACCGTTGCTACAGCTCGTCGTGCCGAGACACCACGTGATGATCGGGTGTGATAAGCTCTACGTTCACATACAATTGGTGCAAGCCAGTTTTGCACACGCAGAATACTCGAGTTAAACTTGACGAGCCTAGCATATGCAGATATGGCCTCGGAACACTGAGACCAAAAGGTCGAGCATGAATCATATAGTAGATATGATCAACAGAGTGATGTTCACCATTGAAAACTACTCCATCTCACGTGATGATCAGACATGGTTTAGTTGATATGGATCACGTGACCATTTAGATGACTAGAGGGATGTCTATCAAAGTGGGAGTTCTTTAGTAATATGATTAATTGAACTTTAAGTTATCATGAACTTAGTACCTGATAGTATTTTGCATGTCTATGTTGTTGTAGATCAATGGCCCGTGCTACCGTTCCTTTGAATTATAATGCGTTCCTAGAGAAAGCTAAGTTGAAAGATGAAGTGTAGCAATTACACGGACTGGGTCCGTAACTTGAGGATTATCCTCATTGCCGCACAGAAGAATTACGTCCTGGAAGCACCGCTAGGTGCAAGACCCGCTGCAGGAGCAACTCCGAACGTTATGAACGTCAGGCAGAGCAAAGCTAATGACTACTCGATAGTTCAGTGTGCCATGCTTTACGGCTTAGAACCGAGACTTCAACATCGTTTTGAATGTCATGGAGCATATGAGATGTTCCAAGAGTTGGAGTTAATATTTCAAGCAAATGCCCGGATTGAGAGATATGAAGACTCCAATAAGTTCTACAGCTGCAAAATGGAGGAGAATAGTTCTGTCAGTGAACATATACTCAGAATGTCTGGGTACCACAACCACTTGACTCAACTGGGAGTTAATCTTCCTGTTGATAGTGTCATTGACAGAGTTCTTCAATCACTGCCACCAAGCTACAAAAGCTTCATGATGAACTATAATATGCAAGGGATGGATAAGACAATTCCCGAGCTCTTCGCAATGCTAAAGGCTGCGGAGGTAGAAATCAAGAAGGAGCATCAAGTGTTGATGGTTAACAAGACCACTAGTTTCAAGAAAAACAGTAAAGGGAAGAAGGGGAACTTCAAGAAGAACGGCAAGCAAGTTGCTGCTCAAGTGAAGAAGCCCAAGTCTGTACCTAAGCCTAAGACTGAGTGCTTCTACTACAAAGGGACTGGTCACTGAAAGCAGAACTGCCCCAAGTATTTGGCGGATAAGAAGGATGGCAAAGTGAAAGGTATATTTGATATACATGTTATTGATGTGTACCTTAGTAATGCTCGTAGTAACTGATAATCCCCAAGTGCAGGGAATCATCGTGGCAATTCCCAATGGTGGAAGTGATAAGTATGGAGTGTCGAACCCACAAGGAGCTAAAGGTAAGATAAATATTCTCTCAAGTCCTATTTGCCACTGATACGACTCTACGTACACCGAACGTTTGCTTTCAACTAGAAACGAGAAATAAAACTATGTTGTGGGTATGAAGAGGATAACTTTGCATGGTATTGGAGAGCTAAAACATTAAAGTAGGTGTTGTTATCATAAAGTTAGAATATGTTACTAAATATTATAAATAGCGGGTGTGGAATAATGATGGGTTGGTGTGCGGAATTATCCTAGGCAATTGCTAACAAGACCGGTAGTCGTCATTGCAATTTCATATGAGGGAGAGGCATAAGCTAACATACTTTCTCCTCTTGGATCATATGCACTTATGATTGGAACTCTAGCAAGCATCCGCAACTACTAAAGATCATTAAGGTAAAACCCAACCATAGCATTAACATATCAAGTCCCCTTTATCCCATACGCAACAACCCCCTTACTCGGGTTTATGCTTCTGTCACTCAAGCAACCCACTATAAGCGAGTCATGAACGTATTGCAACACCCTACAACGGGAATCCCTCACACTTGCGCGACACGGAGGGCACAATAGGACATCACCAAAATAAAACATACAACTCATACCAATCTTGATCATCAATCAACCCAAAGACAAAGGATAATACTCAAAACATCATAGGATGGCAACACATCATTGGATCATAATATGTGGCATAAAGCACCATGTTCAAGTAGGGATTACAGCGGGGTGCGGGAGAGTGGACTGCGTAAAAAAATGAGGATGGTGATGATGATGGTGATGCTGATGGTGATGGTGATGCTGATGAAGACGATCACCATGGCGATGATTCCCCTCCCGATGGCAATCCGGCGCCACCGAGAGAGAGGAGGAGAGGTTCTCCCCCTTGTGCTTCCTCCTCCATGGCCTCCCCCTGGATGGGAAGAGGTTCTCCCCTGGATCTTGGCCTTCATGGCGATGATGGCCCCTCCGGGATCCTCCTCCATGGCCTCCGGTGATGATGGACCCCTCCGGTAGGGTGCCAGAGAGGGCCTAGATTGATTTCTCGTGGCTACAGAGGCTTGTGGCGGCGGAACTTCCAATCTAGGTTATTTTCTGGAGGTTTGGGATTTATAGGAGAGGTTGGCGTCGAGAACAAGTCAGGGGGGCCCACGGGAAGTCCACGAGGCAGAGGGGCGCGCCCTAGGGGGGGCGCCCTCCACCCTTGTGGGGCCCACGGGACTCCCCTCCGGTAACACTTCGTTCCAGTATTTTTTATATTTTCCAGAAAAATTCTTCGTTGATTTTCATCGCATTCCGAGAACTTCTATTTCTGCACAAAAACAACACCACGGTAGTTCCGCTGAAAACAACATCAGTCCAGGTTAGTTCTAATCAAATCATACCAAAATCATATAAAACTATTGTAAACATGGCATGAATACTTCATAAAGTATAGATACGTTGGAGACGTATCAGCATCCCCAAGCTTAATTCATGCTCGTCCTTGAGCAGGTAAATGATAAAAGAAATAATTTATGAAGTGTGAATGCTAGCAAGTGCATAAGTTTGATCAATGATAGTTCCAATCACTTTTTATAGCATCATTATATATTGTTATAGTAGCTCAACTCATGAAACTTCTCATGATCAAGTAACAAGCTATTCACATGTTAAAGTATAGATCATAAACTTTCTTGAAACTAACAAACCATGCACTTAGTCATCAAACAATTGCAATTCATCTTATTTTGGGAAGGGTCTGTGTAAGAGTTTTGATTAAGAAAACTCTACATACTCAACTATCATTTAATCTTTCACAATTTTTAACACTCACGTGATATTTATGGGTTCAAAGTTTTAATCGGACATAGAGAAATATAGGGGCTTATAGTTTTGCCTCCCAACCTTTTACCTCTGTAGCGACCAGACCTCAGACGGTCAAGTCTCTGTGCATCAGTGTCATCCATGGATCAGTAATGCTGACACGCACAGTACTCGAAGGATTTATAACAGAGTAGCAATCACACACTTATTACATCGAATGTCTCAAAAGAGAACTTATACAATAAATATGGCTTAAGGCCATCTAAAAACGATAACAGCGGAAGGCTTGGAAGATAAGCGAGTCCATCAACTCCAACGGCATCACTGAGTATAAGACCACGACCTAAGGCACCTTACTCGTCGTCTGAAAAGTCTGCAACATGAAACGTTGCAGCCCGAAAACGGGTCAGCACATGGAATATGCTGGCAATGTAACACATAGAGAGTAATGAACAGAATAATGCTATACTACATGCATATTTGGCTGGTGGAAAGCTCTATGGTTACAGTTTTGCGAAAAGCCAATTTTTCCCTACTGCAAAGGAATAAATTTTATTTAACTATCATGGTGGTTGTTAAACATTGAGAATGGGTGACACCATCTCAATCCCAATTAAGTTTCAACATTAATCCCAACAAAATTAATTAAAGTAACATGATGAGATTCACATGATAATCCAAGTACTAGATACTCAAGTTGTCCATAACCGGGGACACGGCTAACCATGATTAGATTGTACACTCTGCAGAGGTTTGCGCACTTTTCCCCGCAAGACTCGATCTCCTCCGTTGGGATTCTCGCACTACATGGTGTTTGAGAAACGGATGACCGAGACATAGTCTTTCAGAAGCGTTAGCACCTTACGATCGGGTAGACAGTTACACCTACTTCCCCTACATCTGCTAGTCTACCACTGTAAGAGTTCACACAACTTAATCAACTATGCTAGAGCCCATAATAGCTTGCGGCTGCACACGGAAGTTTCTAGCATGAATAATCTTATGATCCCTTTGAGCCTGGGTGGCGGTCCATAAAAAAACAGGCAATCGCTGGAATACCCAGGTGCCTCAATCCACCCAGATGTGTATTTAAGTTGCCACCTTAAGTTGAACCATTAATTAACAAACTCACATCTGTCATGGATACACTCAAACCCAATCCACGTCTACGAGCATAGCCTAGCAATATAAGCAAACGTAGAAGTAACTCCCAAGGGTTTGAATACAAAACAGGTAATAGGTACTACCTCATCTACTTCCCAAAACCCATAATTTAATCAGATCCTAATCATGCAGTGTTTGAGGATTGATCTAATGCAATAAAACTGGGTAATGAAAAGTATGATCAAAGTGTTACTTGCCTTGTTGATGGTCCGTGAAACCTAGAGATTCGAAGTAGCAAGCGGCGCACTCCGGGTACTCTATCGCAAACAAACAAGCATACAAAAAGTACTGATCTAATGCACAGGTAAAACTCAAATAAGAGATCTAACCAGAAAGTTCAACTAAAGAACTCCGGTTTGCAAAAAGAATCAAATCAAATGAAGCAACGAAAGTCAAACGGCGAAAGAAACAAGCTTCGTTTACTAATCTGGACCTAAGTCAAATTTTACATTAGCAAAAACTTGTTTGAGTTGGTTAAACGGAAAGAGGGCTTCGAGATGAAACTCTAGGCGCTTGAATCGCCTGATTCTGACAAACGAGCGAAAAGAAAAACGAAAACGAAAAACAGATCGAAAATCACGATCAGAAATAATCGCGGAAAATCCGAGAAAAAGAAAACAGACGAACAGGCTAACGAACGAACGTTCGTTAACAGCGACTAAACGGCGAACTCGTTCGTTAAAACGAACGTACGGACGGATGTCCGCTAAAAAAACTAAACCAAAAAAAACCGAACGGGTTTAAAAAAAACGGCGGGCGGCTACCTCGCCGGGCTCCGGCGAAGTCCGGCGGGGTCCGGTGGGGCTACGGGGCTCCGGGCGGCGGCGGCGGCTCGGCGGCTGCGGGAGGCGGGGCGGGTCGGGCGGCGGGGTGAGGGGGCGGCGGCGGCTATTTAAAGAGGGGGGGGTGTGGTGGCTTGGGGGAGGGGGCAAGGCGGCGGCAGAGGCGGAGTCCGGCTCGGACTCTGTCCGGGTCGGTGGCGGCGGCGCGCGCGCGGTCTCCGTGCGGGAGACGGTGGCGGGGAGGTGGGCCGGCTCGGCTGGGCCTCGGCCCAGTCGGGCGCGCGACTCTTTTTTTAAAACAATTTTGCCGAAACTAAGAAAAAATCTAGGAAATAAAATAAAATTCTAAGAATGCCAAAACAAATTTTCACTGTCTAAATAAAATATTTAGAACGAGATGAACATTTTCTTGGCCCTAAAATGCAGTTTTGAAAAACGTGCAATTTTTTCCTAAATTCAAATAAAATAGCGAAAACTTCCAAATAAAATAATATTTGATTTTTTTATTAAATCCTCAATATTTCTTATTTTTGAGAAAGTCATTTTTCCCTCTCTCGTATTTTTATAAATGAAATAATTGAAGATAAAATAAATAAAATCAAATGATCCTCTTTTCAAAAATTTGAGGAAACCCAAATATGAAAATAACGAAATCCCCAACTCTCTCCGTGGGTCCTTGAGTTGCGTAGAATTTCTAGGATCAAAATCAAAATGCAAATAAAATATGATATGCAATGATGCTCTAATGTATAACATTCCAAATTGAAAATTTGGGATGTTACAAACCTACCCCCCTTAAGATGAATCTCGCCCTCGAGATTCGGGTTGGCTAGAAAATAGGTGAGGGTGGTCCTTCCGTAGATCTTCCTCTCGCTCCCAGGTGGCTTCATCCTCGGTATGGTGGCTCCACTGAACTTTGCAAAACTTGATAACCTTGTTGCGGGTGACTCGGCTGGCATATTCGAGAATCTTAACTGGTTTCTCCTCGTAGGTCAAATCACTATCCAACTGAATCGCTTCCAGCGGCACGGTATCTCTCAATGGTATATCAGCCATCTCTGCGTGGCACTTCTTCAACTGGGAAACGTGGAACACATCGTGAACTCCTGACAATCCTTCGGGTAATTCCAACTTGTAAGCAACTTCTCCCATACGCTCCAAAACTTTGTATGGTCCTACAAATCGTGGCGCTAACTTTCCCTTAACTCCAAAGCGCTTAACTCCTCGAAGTGGGGATACACGAAGATAAACTCTGTCTCCGACTTCGTAAACAGTCTCCTTGCGTTTAGAATCCGCATAGCTCTTCTGCCTGGATTGGGCTACCTTGAGCCTATCGCGAATCAACTTCACCTTCTGTTCAGATTCCTTAATCAAATCTGGTCCAAACAACTGACGGTCTCCAACTTCATCCCATAACAATGGTGTTCTACACCTCCTTCCGTACAAAGCTTCGAAAGGGGCCATCTTCAGACTGGATTGATAGCTGTTGTTGTAAGAAAATTCTGCATACGGTAAATTGTCGTCCCAACTAGATCCATAATCTAGCGCACAAGCTCTCAACATGTCCTCCAAAATCTGATTCACTCTTTCGGTCTGTCCATCTGTCTGTGGATGAAAGGCTGTACTGAACTCTAGCCTGGTACCCAAAGTTTCATGTAACTGATGCCAGAACTTTGAGGTAAACTGGGTTCCTCTATCTGATACAATGCTCCTCGGAACTCCATGCAGACATACGATCCTGGTCATGTATATCTTTGCCAACTTAGCACTGGTGTAAGTGGTCTTCACTGGGATGAAATGAGCTACTTTCGTCAAACGATCGACTACAACCCATATTGAGTCATAGCCTGAACGAGTCCTGGGCAATCCTGTGATAAAATCCATGCCTAACTTATCCCACTTCCATTCGGGTATCGGCAATGGCTGTAGCAATCCTGCTGGTTTCTGATGCTCTGCCTTCACTCTCTGACATACATCACAAACTGCTACGTACTCCGCAATATCCTTCTTCATTCCGGTCCACCAGAAAGTATCCTTCAAATCCAAATACATCTTGGTATTTCCTGGGTGAATCGAATACGGCGAATCATGGGCCTCTTGCAGAATCAACTTCCTGATCTCCTGATCATTAGGCACATAAACGCGGTCCTCAAACCATAAGGTATCGTGCTCGTCCTCACGAAATCCCTTGGCTTTTCCTTTGCGCATCCTTTCCTTTATTTCGGCAATCTCCTTGTCAGTCTTCTGAGCTTCTCTGATCTTATCCATCAAAGTAGACTGTATTTCTAATGCGGCAACATAGCCTCTCGGAACTATCTCCAAACATAGCTCGCGAAGATCCTCGGCTAATTCCTTTGGTAACTCTCCGGTCATGAGTGTGTTGACATGGCTCTTGCGGCTCAACGCATCTGCTACTACGTTAGCCTTTCCGGGGTGATAATGCAATCTCATATCATAATCCTTTATGAGCTCCAACCATCTCCTTTGCCTGAGATTCAACTCTTCTGCGTGAAGATGTATTTCAAACTCTTATGATCCGTGTACACCTCGCAGTGGTTTCCGATGAGAAAGTGTCTCCATGTCTTCAACGCATGTACTACGGCTGCTAACTCCAAATCATGCGTAGCATAATTCAACTCATGGGGCTTAAGCTGTCGTGAGGCATATGAAACAACTCTTCCTTCCTGCATAAGCACTGCTCCAAGTCGTCGACGAGAAGCATCGCAGTATACTTCATAATCCTTGCGCCGATCTGGCAGAATCAACACTGGTGATGTAACCAAACGTTTCTTCAACTCCTGGAAACTAGCTTCACATTCCTCAGTCCAATTGAACTTGGTGTCCTTCTTCAACAGCTCCGTCATGGGCTTTGCAATCCTCGAGAAATTCTCAATGAATCTTCGGTAGTATCCTGCAAGTCCAAGAAAACTCCGGATCTCTCCAACTGATGTGGGTGATTCCCAGTTTGTTACAGTGTCAACTTTGGTGGGGTCTACTGCTATTCCTTCTCCGGATATAACATGTCCGAGGAATCCAACTTCCTTCAACCAAAACTCACATTTGCTGAACTTGGCGTATAACTGATGTTCTCTGAGCTTCTCAAGTACCAAACGCAAATGTTCCTTATGCTCCTCTTCGTACTTTGAGTAGACCAAAATGTCATCAATGAACACTACGACGAACTTATCCAAAAACTCCATAAACACTTTGTTCATCAGGTTCATGAAATAGGCAGGTGCGTTAGTCAGACCAAATGACATAACGGTATACTCATATAGCCCATACCTGGTGGTAAAAGCTGTCTTAGGTATATCCTGCTCTCGAATCTTCAACTGATGGTATCCTGATCGCGGATCGATCTTGGAAAATACCTTAGCTCCTTGTAAGCGGTCAAACAAATCGTTGATCATCGGCAGTGGGTACTTGTTTTTGATGGTCACTTCATTCAATCCTCGATAATCAACAACCATCCTTAACGATCCATCCTTCTTCTCCACTAGAAGTACTGGCGATCCCTAAGGTGAAGAACTTGGGCGAATATAGCCTTCATCCAGTAGCTCCTTAATCTGCTTCTTAATCTCCTCCAAATCTTTTGCAGGCATCATGTACGGTCTCTTAGATATTGGCCCTGTGCCTGGCAAAAGCTCAATCAAAAACTCAATGTCTCTATCCGGTGGCATGCCTGGCAACTCCTCTGGAAATACGTCAGGGAAATCCTTCACCACTGGTACTTCCTCCTGTACAACTCCTGATAAGGAATTCACCTGAGTCCTCTTCGGCACATGCCGGGATACATACTTAATCCTTCTTCCTTCTGGGGTGGTAAGTAAAATCGTCTTACTGGCGCAATCGATGTTTCCTCCGTACATCGACAGCCAATCCATACCCAAAATCACATCCAAACCTTGCGACTCCAAGATTATTAAGTCTGAGGGGAAAACATGCCTACCTATGGCCAATGGCATCTGAAAACATCCTTGGCTTGCCATATACTCTGCTCCTGGTGAACTCACTAACATAGGTGTTCTAAGAACTTTGGTGGGCAGTTTATACTTATCCACGAATCCCCTTGATATGTATGAATGCGATGCACCAGTATCAAAAAGAACGAGTGCAGTAAATGACTTAACCAAAAACTTACCTATTACTGCATCTGGCTGGGCTTCAACCTCCTCCACGTTAACGTGGTTCACATGTCCTTTATTGAAAGGGTTCGGCTTCTTCCCAGAGCTTCCATTGCCATTTCCATTCTGGGCTTCAGGACATTCATTGGCATAATGTCCAGTCTTCTGACACTTATAGCAAGTGACTTGGCTCAGGTCTCTCTTGGCTGGGGTTGATGGGTTGGTACGGTTCTGGCCGTTGCTTCCTCCATTCCCGTTACCATTCTTGGGGCCATTATGATTGTGCGAACTACCTCCTCCATGGGTATGCTGAAAATGTCCTCCCGATTTCGGGGTAAAACGTGGCTTCTGCTGAGCTCCAGAATTGTACTTCCCTTGTCCATACTTCCTCTTGCGGTTTTCAATCTGCTGCTGCTTCCCTTCAATCATGAGAGCTCTATCTACCAACTCCTGGTAGTTGTTGAAGGTTGCTACCATCAACTGCATGCTCAGCTCATCATTCAGTCCTTCCAAAAACTTCTCCTGCTTGGCTGCATCAGTAGCAACGTCATCTGGGGCATAACGTGCTAGTTTACTAAAATCCTCCACATACTGGCCTACGGTGCGTCCTCCTTGGCGTAGGTTGCGAAACTCACGCTTCTTCATGGCCATAGCTCCTGCTGAAACATGGGCAGTACGAAAAGCTTGCTGGAACTGGTCCCATGTGACAGTGTCTATAGGGTGTGTGGCTGTGTAATTCTCCCACCATGATGCTGCGGGTCCATCAAGCTGATGTGCGGCAAAACGCACTCTTTCCGCATCTGTGCATCCTGCAGTGGTCAACTCCCTTCCAACTTTGCGGAGCCAATCATCTGCAACAATCGGCTCGGTGCTACTGGAATACACCGGCGGATTCAGTCTCAAGAAACGGGTTAAGTGATCAACAGGTGGTGGTGGTGGTGGGTTGTTGTTGTTGTTGCCTTGGTTCTGTACTAGTGCTTGCATCAAGACATTCTGCTGCTGAATCAACTGAGTGATCTCCGGTGGGAAAACAAATCCGGTGTCGCGTCTCGGAGGCATCTGATGGGTTTAGAAAAGATGAGAATTTAGAATAGAATGAGGTCTAGAGAGAAAACACTACCCATATGCACATGAGACAAACACAATCAATATCACTCAAATCAATTCAAACAAGGCATACAATCGATCTAACTATCGTCACAAAGTGCTCGGACTATACTATATACATGGGGGAATACTACTACTGATTATGGTGGTCTACTAGAAATTTTGATCGGTCGAAGACTCCATGATATCTGCTCCAGCTTCATCAACAAAGTCATCTTCACTGGGGTCCGAGTCGGTGTCGTCGATGATGATGTAGTTATCCGGGCAAGCGCAATCATCGTCTTCTCCTCCTGGTGCTGGGTCTCCCATGAATACTCCGATCTTCTTTATCAGGTCGTCATTCTTCTCCAACAACGTGGCGATCTCCTCCTCATATCCATCGCGCGTAGACTTGAGTTCTTCCTCCAACTCCGTGATCTTGGTCAATGCCTTCTTCAGATCTATCATGCCTGTGCACATTTGGTTCTCCTGGCGACGAATGTGTTGGTTTTGCTCCTGGATGAAAGCTGCAATTGATCTATCCTTCTTGGTACTGATCATCTCCCATTGCTCATCTCGGCGCCCACAAATCTGGTAAATGGTATCCTTAAGCTCCTTGTGGTAAACTTCTCCAATGCGTCCCATGGTGATGTGGGCTGCCATGCTCTTTCCTAGACTCCAGGTTGGTGCATCAAAGGAAAACTCTATGGGCTCGGTGACGGGCATGAACGTCCTTCCTGGAACTTGAACTTGAATCATCCAACGCTCCTCTTCTGGTAGTGTGGCGTTGTAGGTTCCGGTGAAGCTTGGTATTCTGATGTTCAGGTATCTAGTGACTTCCTTCAAGTGGCGTCCAAAGGGTGTATCTTCATCTGGTTGCATGAACTTGTTCCTGGCATCCGCCATCCTAAAAGAGTGGAAAATGGAGAGGAGTCAGAAATGAGAAGAGAATAGTGATCTAGGGTTTAAGCTTAGTGGTCGTGTCCTACAGTCAGCGTGTGCTCTGATACCATCTTGTAGCGACCAGACCTCAGACGGTCAAATCTCTGTGCATCAGTGTCATCCCTGGATCAGTAATGCTGACACGCACAGTACTCGAAGGATTTATAACAGAGTAGCAATCACACACTTATTACATCGAATGTCTCAAAAGAGAACTTATACAATAAATATGGCTTAAGGCCATCTAAAAACGATAACAGCGGAAGACTTGGAAGATAAGCGAGTCCATCAACTCCAACGGCATCACTGAGTATAAGACCACGACCTAAGGCACCTTACTCGTCGTCTGAAAAGTCTGCAACATGAAACGTTGCAGCCCGAAAACGGGTCAGCACATGGAATATGCTGGCAATGTAACACATAGAGAGTAATGAACAGAATAATGCTATACTACATGCATATTTGGCTGGTGGAAAGCTCTATGGTTACAGTTTTGCGAAAAGCCAATTTTTCCCTACTGCAAAGGAATAAATTTTATTTAACTATCATGGTGGTTGTTAAACATTGAGAATGGGTGACACCATCTCAATCCCAATTAAGTTTCAACATTAATCCCAACAAAATTAATTAAAGTAACATGATGAGATTCACATGATAATCCAAGTACTAGATACTCAAGTTGTCCATAACCGGGGACACGGCTAACCATGATTAGATTGTACACTCTGCAGAGGTTTGCGCACTTTTCCCCGCAAGACTCGATCTCCTCCGTTGGGATTCTCGCACTACATGGTGTTTGAGAAACGGATGACCGAGACATAGTCTTTCAGAAGCGTTAGCACCTTACGATCGGGTAGACAGTTACACCTACTTCCCCTACATCTGCTAGTCTACCACTGTAAGAGTTCACACAACTTAATCAACTATGCTAGAGCCCATAATAGCTTGCGGCTGCACACGGAAGTTTCTAGCATGAATAATCTTATGATCCCTTTGAGCCTGGGTGGCGGTCCATAAAAAAACAGGCAATCGCTGGAATACCCAGGTGCCTCAATCCACCCAGATGTGTATTTAAGTTGCCACCTTAAGTTGAACCATTAACTAACAAACTCACATCTGTCATGGATACACTCAAACCCAATCCACGTCTACGAGCATAGCCTAGCAATATAAGAAAACGTAGAAGTAACTCCCAAGGGTTTGAATACAAAACAGGTAATAGGTACTACCTCATCTACTTCCCAAAACCCACAATTTAATCAGATCCTAATCATGCAGTGTTTGAGGATTGATCTAATGCAATAAAACTGGGTAATGAAAAGTATGATCAAAGTGTTACTTGCCTTGCTGATGGTCCGTGAAACCTAGAGATTCGAAGTAGCAAGCGGCGCACTCCGGGTAATCTATCGCAAACAAACAAGCATACAATAAGTACTCGTCTAATGCACAGGTAAAACTCAAATAAGAGATCTAACCAGAAAATTCAACTTAAGAACTCCGGTTTGCAAAAAGAATCAAATCAAACGAAGCAACGAAAGTCAAACGGCGAAAGAAACAAGCTTCATTTACTAATCTGGACCTAAGTCAAATTTTACATTAGCAAAAACTTGTTTGAGTTGGTTAAACGAAAAGAGGGATTCGAGACGAAACTCTAGGTGCTTGAATCGCCTGATTCCGACAAACGAGCGAAAAGAAAAACGAAAACGAAAAACAGATCGGAAATCGCGATCAGAAATAATCGCGGAAAATCCGAGAAAAAGAAAATGGACGAACAAGCTAACGAACGAACGTTCGTTGACAGCGACTAAACGGCGAACTCGTTCGTTAAAACGAACGTACGGACGAACGTCCGCTAAAAAAAACTAAACCGAAAAAAACCCCGAACGGGTTTAAAAAAAACGGCGGCGACGGCGGGCGGCTACCTCGTCGGGCTCCGGCGAAGTCCGGCGGGGTCCGGTGGCGCTGCGGGGCTCCGGGCGGCCGCGGCGGCTCGGCTTCGGGCGGCGGCGGCGCGAAGGCGGCTCAGCGGCTGCGGCTGCGGGAGGCGAGGCGGGTCAGGTGGCTGGGTGAGGGGGCGGCGGCGACTATTTAAAGAGGGGGGTGTGGTGGCTTGGGGAGGGGGCAAGGCGGCGGCGGAGGCGGAGTCCGGCTCGGACTCTGTCCGGGTCGCGGCGGCGCGCGGTCCGCGGGAGACGGCGCGGGAGGCGGGCCGGCTCGGCTGGGCCTCGGCCCAGTCGGGCGCGCGACTCTTTTTTTTAAACAATTCCGCCGAAACTAAGAAAAATTCTAGGAAATAAAATAAAAATATAAGAATGCCAAAACAAATTTTCGCCGTCTAAATAAAATATTTAGAATGAGATGAACATTTTCTTGGCCCTAAAATGCAGTTTTGAAAAACGTGCAATTTTTCCTAAATTCAAATAAAATAGCGAAAACTTCCAAATAAAATAATATTTGATTTTTTTATTAAATCCTCAATATTTCTTATTTTTGGGAAAGTCATTTTATTCCCTCTCTCGTATTTTTATAAATGAAATAATTGAAGATAAAATAAATAAAATCAAATGATCCTCTTTTCAAAAATTTGAGGAAACCCAAATATGAAAATAACGAAATCCCCAACTCTCTCTGTGGGTCCTTGAGTTGCGTAGAATTTCTAGGATCAAAATCAAAATGCAAATAAAATATGATATGCAATGATGCTCTAATGTATAACATTCCAAATTGAAAATTTGGGATGTTACAACCTCAAGGGTAATGTCAACAATAATACTTTATGAAAACCTACATCCAAGTGGATATATATATATATCCAAATCGCTCCAACACAAAGTGCTTGCCAAAGGAAAAAGTGTAAAAAGGAAAGGTGAAAATCACCATGATTCTTGTATAAGGTAGATGGTAAAAGTAAAAGATAGGCCCTTCGCAGAGGGAAGCAGAGGTTGTCATGCGCTTTTATAGTTGGATGCACAAAATCTTAATGCAAAAGAACGTCACTTTTTATTGCCCCTTGTGATAAAGACCTTTATTATGCAGTCCGTCGCTTTTATTTCTTCCCTATCACAAGTTCGTATAAAGCTTATTTTCTTCGCACTAATAGATCATACATATTTAAGGAGCAATTTTTTATTGCAAGCACCGATGACAACTTACTTGAAGGATCTTAATCAATCCATAGGTAGGTATGGTGGACTCTCATGGCAAAACTGGGTTAAGGAATGTTTGGAAGCACAAGTAGTATCTCTACTTGGTGCAAATAATTTGGCTAGCATGAGAGGGAAAGGCAAACTCAACATGTTGGATGATCCAAGACAATATAATGTTTCGGATATAGGAAAACATAACCCATTAAGTTGTCTTCCTTGTCCAACATCAACTTTTTAGCATGTCATATTTTAATGAGTGCTCACAATTACAAAAGATGTCCAAGATAGTATATTTATATGTGAAATCTCTCTTCCTTCAATATTCTTTCATGAATTGTTCAAGTGACCAATTCTGCGTTTGCTAACTTTCAATAAGTTTACTACCTATACTTATTATGTGTGATGTCATTACTCCCCATGTTATAAGCATGTGAAACGTATATAAATTCAGATTTATGATATTCAATTCATTCGACCATTTACTCATAGGATATACGTGAAGCACGTGAGTAAATGACAAACTACTCCAAAAGATATAAGTGAAGAACAGTGAGTAGTCAAATAATTAACTAGCCATGGGAGGATTCTTTTTCATTCAAGATTTCAGATCCAATGATTTTATTCAAACAGCAAATAAAATTGAAAATACGCTCCAAGCAAAACACATATCATGTGATGAATAAAAATATAGCTCCGAGTAAGGTATACCGATAGTTTTGAAGACGAAAGAGGGGATGCCTTCCGGGGCAGCCCCAAGCTTAGGGTCTTTCCACTCCTTATTCTCCTCATATCGATATCTCACCCAAAGCTTGAAAACTTCAATCACACAAAACTTAACGGAACTTCGTGAGATAGGTTAGTATGATAAAGAGTAAACCATTCACTTTGGTACTGCAAGACAAGGTTCATAATTGTTCTCACACAATGCCTACTGTACCATATCATTTCTACAATTTATATTGAGAAATGTAAGCCATAGAAACTAGAAAACAAGCAAACTATGCAATGAAAACAGAATCTGTCAGAAACAGAACAGTCTGTAATGATCTGAACATCAACCATACTTCTGCTACTCCAAAAATTATGAACTAAATTGGTGGGCGTGAGGAATTTTTCTATTAATCTTCTGCAAAAATAATCAACTGAAAATCACTCTTCTGTAAAAAATGACAGCTAATCTCGTGAGCGCAAAGTTTCTGTTCTTTATAGCAAGATCACATTAACTTTCACCCAAGTCTTCCCAAAGGTCTTACTTGGCACTTTATTGAAAAAAAGCTATAAAACATGATTACTACAGTATCTTAATCATTTAAACACACAAAAACATTAAGGGTAAATATTGGGTTGTCTCCTAACAAGCGCTTTTCTTTAATGCCTTTTAGCTAGGCATGATGATTTCAATGATGCTCACATAAAAGATAGGAATTCAAACATAAAGAGAGCATCATGAAGAATATGACTAGCACATTTAAATCTAACCCACTTCCTATGCCTAGGGATTTTGTGAGCATATAGTTTATAGGAACAAGAATCAACTAGCATAGGAAGGCAAAACAAGTATAACTTCAAAACTTTAAGCACATAGAGAGGAAACTTGATATTATTGCAACTCCTACAAGCATGTATTCCTCCCTCATAATAATTTTCAGTAGCATCATGAGTTCAAAAATATAACCATCACATAAAGCATTCTTTTCATGATCTACAAGCATAGAAATTTTACCACTCTCCACATAAGCAAAATTCTTCTCATTCGGAATAGTGGGAGCAAACTCAACAAAATAACGGTCACGTGAGGCATAATCCAATTGAAAATTAAAATCATGATGACAAGTTTCATGGTTAACATTATTGTTTATAGCATACATGTCATCACAATAATTATCATAGATAGCCGCTTTGTTCTCATAATCAATTGGAACCTCTTCCGAAATAGTGGAATCATTACTAACTAAAGTTGACACTCTTCCAAATCCACTTTCATAAATATCACACTAAGATTCAACACCCTCCAAAATAGTGGGATCACTAATTCCTAAAGTTGACACTCTTCCAAACCCTCTTTATATGATGGTATTATTCATACTCCAAAAGATATAAGTGAAGTTCATGGAGCATTCTACAATTAATATAGACTAACCAATATCCAAGCTCAAAATATATAAGTGAAGCACACGAAGCATTCTATAAAACCATACCCAAAAGATTTAAGTGAAGCACAAAGAGCAATTCTATAAGATCATACTTAAAAGATATAAGTGAAGCATATGAAGTATTCTATAAATCAATGAAGGGCTATCTCATACTAGCATGGTTCTTAAAGGAAAAACAAAAACACAAAGGACACAAATCATGTGAACAAAACAAAAACCGAGGTATACCGATAATTGTTGAAGAAGAAAGATGGGATGCCAATCGGGGCATCCCCAAGCTTGAAATCTTGCCTCTCTTTATTCTTCTCATATTGATAGCTCCTCGATCTTCGAACACTTCATCCACACAAAACTTTAACAAAAACTTTGTGAGATGTGTTAGTATAATAAAGCAAATCACTACCTTTAGGTACTGTTGCAAACTTATTCCAATTTCATATTAGAACTACATCTAATGTATTCGAACTTCACCATGGTTCATACCCCCCGATACTACGCATAGATTCATCAAAATAAGCGAACAACACATAGAAAACAGAATATGTCAAAATCAGGACAGTCTGTAGTAATCTGGAAGTTTAGTATACTTCTGTAACTCCAAAAATTCAAAAAAAAATATGACATTTCAAACAAATTGTACAGAAGTAATGTGCAAAAAGTTTTAGACCCTACTTTCTAGTAAAAAATCTAAATTCACGCGCTACAGCCAGAGTTTCTGTTTTTGTACTGCACATAATAAACAAGCAATCTAATCATCCTACAACCAAAGCTTGGCACATTAGTTTTATAATACAATGGATATATACAAGGGGATAATTATTTTCAGAGAAGCTTCCATGAATTTTTTACATTGTTTCCATGAGCATGAACACAAGTGTTGAAGGTCGACCCTCACTTCTCCAATGCATAACCTTCCAATCACTTGTCTTATTGAAAAACTTTTTAGGCATGAGAGGCAAGTAATTTTTTTGTATTTTCATTCTTTAAAAAAATATGTTTCACCCACAACTAAACAGAAACAAGAAAGGAAAAACAAAATCTACTTAGTGAAGAAAGCAAACAAGCACACACGAGAATATCAACCCCAAGCTATTGCTCCCCGGCAACGGCGCCAGAAAAGAGCTTGATAATCCCCAAGTGCAGGGAATCATCCTAGCAATTCCCAATGGTGGAGTGATAAGTATGGAGTGTCGAACCCACAACGAGCTAAAGGTAAGATCAATATTCTCTCAAGTCCTATCTGCCACTGATATGACTCAAGTTTGAACATTACTTTGGACCTGACTTTGAGTCCAAGAGGTGAACAGGACGATAAAGTAGCAGGTAATTTTAAGCAATGCATAACATAAGCAGAAACAAAAGAGTGCGACCTCTCTTGTGGACCTGTGTACTCCTCAGGTTCATCTGCTGAGTCGATGATGGTGATGCCGTTGCGGTGGGTGCCGGCGGCAGGGAAGGAGATCTGAGGCGGCGAAAGACGGTCAGGAGTCGTGATGCCTGGTTTGGTGGATGTTTCTGTCGATGGAGCAGCTCAGGTGAGGTGGACGACGTCGCGGCAGGAGCAGGACAAACCACACAAAGTTCCCTTCGACACCTACCTGTAACTGAAGTAGTTCTGTAAGGGCTCATTTGGCTTGCATGATTCTAAAAATGCAGGGATAAGAAAAACACCGGAATAGGATAGGAATGCACATGTTAAACAGAGCATTTGTAAACATATGATTTCTGTCAACTTGGGTGTTTGGTTTACAGGAGTTGGAAGAGCAGAGGAATGCAAAGAAACATGGCCAAAATAAAGTGAAACCATATGAAAGCGTGTACAGTTAGAATGTTATTCTGCCACTAATGCACTTGGTCTTGTTTTCATGCATAGGATTTTGAAAAGTAGGTCCAGGTGGATGTTTTGCTTCATTCCTTTCAACAAAATGCATGAATAATTGAATAGTAGAGTGCCATTGGAAAATTCCCTATTGCTATGTTTTTCAGTTGAACCAAAATAGCCCTAATGGATCGACATGAATCTATAGTAATAAGTGATGCAACAAGTGTACAACCTCTTTGCCGTAGCCGTGTCAACCTCAGCATCATCGCGTTGGTCGCTGAAGCAGTTGAGGCAGAGGTGGCTGTCGGAGGTGTGGAGGAAGATCTGAGGAATCTGTAGACGGCGTCCAGGGAACTGCTCTATTGTGATGGATCGTTCTGTCGTTGGAGCAGCTCCGGTGAGCCGTAAGACGTCAAGGCTGAAGCAGCACAAGACAGACATCATCAATCTCAACTGGGATTCTAATAGCATCTCCAATAGATGACGTAAAATAGATGTAAAATTTACATCACTAATAACCACCTGACTACAACATATGAGGTAAAAACTGTTGACTCTGAACTTAACTGTCGAAACCGAAATTTACTGTGGAATCTGAATGTTACTGTCGAAACTGAACGCAATGGTAGCAAAGAGGCACTTGACATGTAGTTTAGGGAGGGCCTGCAGTTCATCTTGAACCTGCACCCCCTGAGCCGCCAGCCACCACCGGCCGAACCGCCGGCCCCAGCGCCGCCTCGTCTCCCCGAAACAACTCCCCACCGCCGGTTCGCCGCCGCCCCGGCCAACCCTCTAGGCCCCCCGCCCCCACCCTGAACCCTAAGATAGATAGTGGGGTGCCTCTCCGGCGAGCCCCCGTCCCCGCTGCGGGTGGTTCTTCCTTAACTCCGGCGAGCCCCCCCCACCCCCTGAAAATCAACTGACCCAAAAGTCGATTCAGTCGACTGAAGTGTAGCTAAATCGGAGTAGAGCAGCAGCACGAGCGAGGGGGAGAGCAGCAGCAGTAGCGCGAGCGAGCGAGAGCCGGAGCAGCAGCAGCTGGGCGAGCGAGCGACCGAACGAGAGCCGGAGCAGCAGCAGCAACATGAGCGAGCGAGCGAGAGCCGGAGCAGCAGCAGCAGATCCGGCTGGTATGGCCGCCGCCGCCGAAGGGGCCTCGCACTGGGGGAGAGCCGCCGTGGAGATGTTGCCCGCAGCGCCGGCTTCAAGGTAGCCGCTCCATGGGGGTGCGAGATGGAGCACCGTCGGCGCCGGGAGGTCGATTTAAGGAGAAGGTGCGATGCGATGAGTGTACAACATCTTTGGTGGCGCCGAGTAGGCCTCGGCTTCGTCCGAGGAGTCGGTGAGGATGTTGCGGTTCCGCTGGTGCAGGTTAAGGCGGTGCTGTGGGGATGGAGCAACCGCGATAGACGAGGCGATCGTTGGAGCAGCTCCTTGGAGGTGGAGGACGGGGCGGCTGAACCGGCGGGACGACGAGATGGACGACGGATCCTCATCCGGGGAGGTGGACGAGGGACGTCGAGCTGTTGCGGTGGACGACGTCGTCGGGGAAGAGGCTTCGGCTGGGCAGTGGTGAGGTGGCGGGCGGAGGAGGGTGGGGTTTCGCGGCTGGAGCGGAGAGGTTATTGCGGCCTGAGATTTCGAATGGCAAAAAGGAGGCGATGGGAGGGGGTGAACCATGACTTAGGGACGCGCTTGTCCAAAATGAAGGGTGTGTTACAAAAGTACCCCCACCGATTTGAACTAGCGGCCCTTTCTGCTCAGGGTTAGAAGGGGGATTTCACGTGTTGGGATTTGGCAGCTGGAGGGAGTTTTCGCGCGCGTTTTAATTTCAGGATAGCAAGGCGCGGGTTGTGAAGGCGCCAGTTTTGGGAGCACGATATCTGAATTTTCAGGATATAACAAGGCGCGGGTTGAATTTTAGGGACAAGCCTAACGTGTAATATTGTACTTGTACGTACCAAATCAATTCGCACTTCCCTCAACCAAAAAGAAAACAAAAAAATAAAACTATTCACACCACACAAAGAGAGAGTCTTGCCCTGTTTTACTATAAAAACGCTATTGAAAGCTACTCCCTCCTTCCATCTATATAGGGCCTAATGCGTTTTTCGATGCTAACTTTGACCAAATATGAGAGCAATAATATATGACATGCAACTTACACAAAGCACACCGTTAAATTCGTCTGTGAAAGGTTTTTTCAATGATATAATTTTCACATTGTGCATGTCATGTACTATTAATCTTGTCAATAGTCAAAGGCGGTCTTAAAAAACGCATTACGCCCTATATAGTTGGAAGGAGGGAGTATGAATCCATGTTATGTCCAATTAAATTTATTCGCTTGCTGTATAATGCATGTAACCTACTCATACCAACATTTTAGTGCATTCCAAATGTTTATACTACTGCCGCAATTCGAATTGAATTTGAATTCGTTTCTATATTTCAATAAGAATCTACAATCATGATTGTTGCCAACTTCAACCATCATTCGTGGATTACCTTAATAACACACCACATGATTACTATAGAGATAGATATGAACTATGTGTACTACATGAACTCAAATTCTATTTTTTGAATACACTTGATGTTGATTCCAGATAATAGTACATTTGATGTACTAACTATATATTCATAATCTAAACCATGTTCCATACGTACACCGTGTTTATCACACATAGTATAGTGCCCCACCCCCTACATTATGACAAGTATTTAGACCTGAGCTGCAAAAGCCACACATTAGCACAAATTATGATCAATGTTCTATATATTATACGTAGTAGTAGCAAGATGACCATGTGTTTCACAGAACATCAACATGATCAAGGGGAGGCCTAATTTGCAAATATGGAGAGGGGTGTGGGTATCTTATTTCAAAATTGCCATAGTTTCCTTCCTATCCGTCAGATATAAATCGGACGGCCTATATTGCAGGATGGCAGGCACACCATCATCAACAACTCTGTTTTTATAAGAGTAGAGATAAAATATATTATATATAGTATAACATGTTCATAACCACATCATGTGTATCACCGTTATATATATTCACACATGCGTCGGTTTAAAACACTATGATAAATTCTTCAAATATCCGAATTCGCTTTTTATAATGAAGTATGATCTCTATTCGTCTTTTACACCCACACAATCCTCTTATCTTTGTAGCTAGTGCTAACTTTCTCTCGTGCATGCATGCGCCCGCATCCCTCTCACCCTCCCTCAGCATTCTCTAGCTCCCTCACGCAAATTCGTCTCTTCACTTTAGGTCATTCACCCATGGTGTGTGTAGCCCCCCCAGCTCCTTCTTTACGGCACACATCGATCGATATGCCTCTCTAGCCAGGTGTGCCTAGCACAAACACAAGCTTCCCCTCTTCTCTTATCACCGTCCATGCCTCACTCCCACCACTCTTTTCATCGATCTCGTACTCGCACACTCCTTCCCCCTCGATATAGTATGACTCTCGCACCACCTCCTAGATGCATCCCTCTCTCTCTCTATCCTTCTCCCCGTGCCTCATTTGCTTCTAACACACACATGCATGTATACCGATCGATCTCCCAACATATACCTAGGTCGAATTTAACTATTCCTCCCCATCGATCGACGTACCTCACAAGTTATCTCTCTTCTTTCTCTGACAAAGGACGATTGATCTTCCTATGTAGTTATGTCTGCTTACCACAGCCATATCGCCCCCCCTCATCATTCGTGCATGCCTCCTGACCCGTCTCTCACACGCACGTGCACAGACAGGCAGCCATCCCCTCTCTTATTGATATTGCAGGCGTGCCCTCCGGTTGTCTAGCAAGCCTATCCCACCATTTGTGAGAAGCAACTCCACTACCACCCCTCCAACACTCTTTCTCTGTCTCTCTCCCAACCTTATTCCTCTCCTACACATATGCATGGATGCCGATCGATCTCCCTTAATACATGAGGTAGATCGATCTCCCTTAATACATGAGGTAGGCTTTCTCCTCCTCCACACATATACCAGCCATTGTACCTCTATAGTTAATTAGGCCTCCCTCCCCCCACCACACACCGATAGTCGAGCGCTGTAGGTAGGTATCCATGCCACAGAGACAAACTGCACCTGTCCCCTCTCACGTTCCAGTAGGCCAGCCACTCTATATCTTTGACGTGGGCACACACAAATTCGATGGCACTCTTTACCGATCGCACGCGCGCACACACACATCATCCCTCTCTTCGATTCTATGGACACCTCAAGCCGATGATACCTCCACTCTCTTCTCGTGGATCGCCTCCTCTATATATATGATATATCCAGGACTCTATTTCACACACATTGCATATGTTACATTTTTTGATTGACCCCCCCAAAACTCTCATGAACCCACACACTATATCTCTCTACGTGTGTATCTCTCTCACACAACCCCACGTAGGTGGTGTACGTATACAAGAAGAGAATAGGTGCACCGTGCACGTACTCACGCTTCGTGCCCAGCCACACCCGCGCGGGTACACGGTGGAGCTCATTTCTGTACAAAATGGTAGCCCACGTGCTAATTTGAACGCGTGTAGCGGTTGTTTACCTAAGGAGGTCGTGTACCACGCGTGCACGAAACAAAGTTTGACTTGATGCGTTGGCGCATTATTTTTAAATAAAGTTATATCGCTCAATGGCACATACACAGAATATAAAATGATTTTTTTGGAGAAAAAGGTAGTCCGCTCCACTATATACAATGGAGCCTGCCTGCCTGGTTTGTCTCTCTTCAGAGTATCTCACACAAGGCTGCGGTGGCCTCTCTCTCTGTCACACCATTGGTCACTGATCCGGCCGCATCCCGTCCACCGGCGGAAAGGGAGGACGTGCATCGTTTCTCCGTTCGACGGCGCCGAGGCAGCACGTCCCGATCTACGGTACACGCCGTTCACTTTGACCAAGCTCCGGCGCGGTAGGGCCTATGCCACCTGCTCGCTGCCGCAGTATGGGCAGATTCTGCCCGCCGCCACTCACCTAGTTACATCCCGACGACCTCCAGGTATCCCCTCCGGCCTTGCTCCACTGCCCATCTTCCCACGTCGCTGCATGTGGATCTTCCATAGTTCTTTGCCCAAAACGTAGCTCGTCCGGCGTACTTTCCATATTGCAATCTTGTCCTCACACCGTTTTAGACAAACACAACCGTGTTGTTATCTTCCCTTAGGACAAGGAATATGCTTCTTTTTTGTCGTCGCATGTGTCATCAACTGTTATTGGTCAGTAATTGTTTCCTTTCTACCTCTTTTTTGCAAACAGGGCTATCCATTTCACCTCGTTGCTATGGCGACCTTTTGGTGAACTGCACAAATCACTTTTTTCTTAAGAGTGTTTTGTGCAGTTCTTCCAAAATGTCACACGGGCAACGTCTCTACATTTCAGTGCGACTGCACAAAGGGAGATTGGTTTTGCTCTATCCTCCTCATCCAACTCCGAGCCTAATCTTCTCCAACTAGTTAGTCTTAAGAGAGACTACAAAGGTGATCGACTTCTATTTGTGTGTTTATTGCTTCATCAGCAGTCCTCTATTATCGTAATCACCACTTAATATCTTTGGAACAGGGACGCTCAGCTCTATTTTAGTGGAACTACACAAAATGATCGGAATGTTGCATGCTCCAGACAGCTACTTTTTCCCCAACATGCCTTGTCGATTTAGACATTGCTGGGGGGACGTTGCTGCCAATTAAAGCATGGATCAATTTTAATTGAACACCTTCTCACAACTTGTCTTCATTTGTGATGTAAATATTAGCTCTGATATGCTAATAATTGAGATGCATTAGCAAGGAAGTTAGTTTTTTATTGTTTCTGAAAGAGCATCGATGGCAAGACACACGAAACAAAAGCTGAAAGCTCACGCCATTGTACAATTTCATGTCGCTGGAAAATTATTTGTATAGTACGTCAATTATCTAAACAAATGCTGGAAGCTTGATAGCATTGCCAGAAGCCTCTTCATCATCTAGGTCCATGTGCCATGCACAAAATTATACTCCTTCATTCCTAAATATTTGTCTTTTTACAAATTTCAAATGGGCATATTTTAGAGTGTAGATTCACTTATTTTGCTTCGTATGTGTACTCCCTCCGTTCCTAAATATTTGTCTTTCTAGAGATTTCAACAAGTGACTACATATGGAGCAAAATGAGTGAATCTACACTCTAAAATATGTCTATATACATCCGTATGTAGTAGTCCATTTGAATCTCTAAAAAGACAAATATTTGAGTAGTCACTCGTTGAAATCTCTAGAAAGATAAATACTCCGGAGTATATTTATGAACCGAGGGGGTAGTGCACAGCCGCATGGGAGACTCAGCCTGGTCGTTGCGCCGCATTAATAGTGAGTAATGAGCAGTCAAATCATAAGCCCCACCTTTCCCACTGTAAGTTGCTCGGAAGAAGCAACCATCAATACGCTCTTCTTTGAATCCGCTCATACTACTCCATCCGTCACTGTTTATAGAGCGCGCTTCAGAAAAATAAAAAATCTCTAGGACCAAGGCGACTAGCGATCGGCCTGAAAAATAGCATTTGTAGTTATAGCACGGCGTCTATTACGAGAGGAAATAATGCGTACACACATGCTTGCAGTGCTTCCACCTCGGGTACACACATGCATGCACTTACTCCACTCCGTAGTACATCGAGAGAAAATTGTGGACTTGATTGCGGTTACCACGCCCTAATTAATTGAGCATTAAACCAAAAGCGTCTAAAGTCTCTCTGGTGGGGAAATGCATTGAGAGAAATGCATCATAATGAAGCGCGCCCTATAAACTGTGACGGAGTGAGGAGTAGTATGAAGGTGCAAAACCAAGTACGCGTATGGCCAGTCGGTCAACGCACCTCCTCTTGGCATATCACTGACATGTGGGACCAGAGTGTGAGCAAACCGATCTCAATTGACGGCAAAATGGCCAACCCGCCGTTCCTTGAGAGAGACGAGAAGCGAGAACACACAGAGGGGCTCGCACGGAGGCCAAGATATATTCGAGCATGGTTGATCGATATCATCTACATGTTGGGCTGCTGTTTTCCGCCCTTCTCCGGAATAAATGTGTACTTTATCAGAGATTAAAAAAAATAAGAGTACAGAGGCTCCACCATGCGGTTCTAGTAGTAGTACTACTCGTACTACTAAACCTTCCGCTTGGCTCTTCGCCTCTTCGTGAAGTCGCACAATGATGGTACTCCGCATGTTCGGTACTACAGTGTATGCCTTTGGCAATCTGACACCGAATGAACTGATGCATGTCCACCGCCTGGGCGAGGGTACGTTGCATTAGTCAAAAGGCATAAGCGAGCTTCACCTTGTCCTGCAAGCTTCTCCTCGTTCTACGAGTTGACGGGACACACCAAAAAGTAGTGCTAGTCCATACTCCCTCCTTTCCGGTTAATATGGCTTAATCTTTTTTGTGGGTAAATGAGAGAGCTTTATTCATATATAAGCATTCTTAGGACGATCGGCCAAGACACTGGTCACTAGGAGCGAGGTACCCCGCAAAAAAAGTAGGAAGCGAGGTGTTTCATCAAGCCAGCTCTCGGCCACATTCAAAGTGTAGCAAGCACGGTTCGCACAAAGATGCGACGCAAGGTTTGCTGACCTGTTTACATGCTGAATAACAAAAAAAGAGGAAATATTACCGAGCGCTCCTATTTGTAACAGGATATGAGCCAGAATTAAGCGAGAATTGTGGCGAGTGTTCCATGCAATCAACTTCCATTATCACATGCGATAACCCTCGAAGAGAACCAAATGTGTTGAAGATTGATTTATCACATTTTAAAAATATAATAAGAGTGCAGACGCTCCCCATCCGGTTCCTAGTACTAGTATAGTACATACCTCTATAGACTATAGTAGTAGTACTAGTACTAGTAAACTTTGCGCTTGGCTGTTCGCCTCTTCGGGAAGTCGAACAATAATAGTACTAGTATAGTGTATGCTTCTGGCAATCTGACACCGAATTAACTGTTGCACGTCCACCGCCTGAGGGAGGGAGAGCTTGCATTAGTCAAAAGTTTTTCCTTGTCCTGCGAGCCACCGCGCGCAAGCTTCTCCCGTCCTGCAAGCTTCTCCTCATTCGGCAAGTTGACGGGACACAACAAAGTAATGCTAGTCCATACTGCCTCATCTCCGGTTAATATGGCTTAATTTCAAATGAGATAAATACACTGTCTGCCACTGTATATTTGTAAAAATACGGTCAGTGGACTTCATAATACGCTCATTGCGCTCAATATATACATTTTCTGATGTTTATACGGTCACTATCTCACCCTGGCTGAGTATGTGTGTGCATGCACGTGTAGGTTGAGCACTTGAGCGTGACCGTGTGTGTTCCGTCGTGTGCTCGGACATGCATGCATTAGGGCGTCGCGTGCATTTTTGCGTCCATGTGTACGTGTGACTGTTGCATACACGTAGGGGGAGTACGTGTAGGGGCCACTAAAGGAGCAGTCAAATCACACAGTAAGTTAGTCGGAAGAAGCAACCATCATTTCACTCTTCAATGACACGTACGCAATATAAAATGGTTGATATGGAGAGAAAAAAAAACCACTATATATACACTAGCAGGAGCCTAAGAGTCACACCCTGATTTTCATGCCACAACACTTAAGCTAATAAATCATAATAAAGTGTGGTTTGACAAAAACTTTTGCATTATTTGGCTTTTATTTGGAGTTGGTTTTCTCTCTCTGTTTTTCAAGTGCTCTTTAAAGTCAACACAACTCCACCTTCTATACTTCATCTCCTTGCCCCAAACTTCTGCCTAATGATCCTGCCATGTGTATAGAGCAATATAGTATTTTCTTACAAAAATAATTTGGCCAAATAGTATTCTCAAATATTAGTTTTCCAAAACCCCCTGAATTGAGGTTTGCACTACAAGTACTTGATTTGGGGTATGAAAAATATTTCAAAGAGTATATTTGAAACCTATTAGATATAGGACCCCCATAAACCACAAAAATATAATTGTAAAAGTAATTTTACTATTTTATTTAAAGGCTTTTTCTTTAGGCCAGAAATGGTCATTAATAGGTTAAAATTATTTAAAAATTTCAAAAATATTGGAGAAAAATCAGGGAAACTCAGTGGACATATATTTTCCATATATAAGAGTTTCAACACATGGTCATGTTTAAAATATTGGGCAAAACCCTCCAAAACCATTTCTGTCCATTTCAAGTATTTGAAATATTTCTACAAGGAATATTTTCCAATAAATCCAGGAAAATTCTAGCAAGTCACATATGCATAATATGATGACCTTGCAAAGTTTCAGCTCAATCCAAACTATTTTGGTTCACCAAAGTGCCCCAAAACCATCTCTGTCCAGATTCAAGTTTGAACAACTTTACATTGCCAACTTATTCCAAATGCCCCCAAATTTTGTGGTCATGCTCAAAAGACCAAATGATGACACTACACCAAGTGGTGAACCAAGGAGAAGAGTTTAGCTTAGCTAGATCTAAGCAAGTCCATTTCTGTTGATTTCTAGGGTTTGCCAAAGTTACATTGGCAACTTTCTTCAAATGGACTCAAACTTGGTGGTCAACCTCAATTATATATGCCACTTGATCCTGTTAATTCTCATGTCAAGTGGAACTAATTTGCTTGCCCAAATTTGCATCGAACACCTTCTGCCATTTTTAAAAAATCACCATTTTGACCACTTACACTATTCTCCTTGAGCTCAACTTTTTACCACAGCCCTCCTAGTCCTCTTCTACCTCCAGTAACATTTGCAAGTCCACAGATCAATTATTGGGGGGTTAAAACCACCTCTTTCTCTCTCTGTTCACCGATGGCAACACCTCCTCTCTCTCCCATTTCAATATTGAGTAGCCCACCTAGCATCTCTCCACCCCAGGGCATCCAAGCCAACCCCAAGGCAAAAGGGGACATGCCCTGGCCCTTTAAAAATGGCCATGCCAGCCATTTGCATGCTCCAGAGCGCGCTACAGTGCGCCCAGGCACTGTAGCCGCCCTCTGCCCGACGCCTCCGACCACCTCGGGCCTCCCCAGCACGCCAACCAACGCCCCTTGACGTCCGCATCACGACACGGCGCTGTCCCCCTCCTCTCTCCCCCTCTCTCGCCCCTGCTCGCACGTGTGCTGGCCGCCCGAGCGTGCCAATGGCGCGGCTCACACGGGCGATGCTCTCTGTCCTTCCCCTGCTCTCTCCGTCAGCTCCCCTCGGCGTAGTCCACGCCTAGCAACACCCAAGACACGGCGCCAGCTCCTCCCGAGCCCTGTGGCGACAAGCAGGAGCTCGCCGGCGCACAGGTCCACGGCACCCCGCCGTTCGCCTATTTAAGGGCCTCCCTGAGCCCTCCTCTCCTCACCACTCGCTTTCTCACTCCCCTAATCACCCCCTACACCACCCGCTCCTCTCCAGAAGCTCGAGATCGAGATCGAGCTCCGCCGCCTCGGGTCGCCGTTGATCTCGCGGTACAGTCCTCCTTTGCCCTCTCTCTCTCTCGATCTAGAACCGCCTCACCTCTCTTACCATTTCCCATCTGTCTCCCCTCTCTATTGCAG